>NC_035161.2:9203737-9456965 GCF_001659605.2 Manihot esculenta | reverse complement strand
AGCATGCCGGAAGAGGGCATGGGAGAATCAGAAGGAGGCACTCAGGCCTCGAGTTATGTCCAGCCACATCACTACCCACCCTATTCACACCATCCAGGGTATTCGATGGGAGGTACATCGGATTACCCCAGTTTTAGCCCTTATCCTCCACATATGCCATACCCACCTTACTACCCACCATACTCTCAGTACCCCATGTACCCACCTCCACCTCCCTTTACCAGTACAGCAAACCCTACCCCAGGGGATGTTGTACCTCCACCACCACCAGTATCTACTGTCCCGGAAACACAAGTACCCAAACCTACCTCATCTGGAGGGAGCAAGGTCAAGATGACCGATTATATGAAGCTGGGTGCTCCCCAGTTTGAAACCGGTGATGATCCGTTCGTGTACTTGGAGCGGGTCAAGGCAATTACAGATGAGATAGGGGCTGACGACAGTAGAGCCATTCAGATGGCCGGGTTCACGCTTAAGTGCAAGAAGGCACGGGAGTGGTTCAAGAAATGTGAACCCGAGAGTGGACAGCATGAATTGGGAAGAGTTTTCAAACGAGTTTGCAGGATGGGCTTTCCCTGATAGTTCAAGGGAATTGAAGATGATAGAATTCGAGCAGTTGAGGCAAACTGATGACATGAGTGTAGACGAGTACACAGACAGGTTCCTGGAGTTGTTGCCATATGCTGGGCTGAATTTGGACACAGATCAAAAGAAGTCAAGGAGATATATTATGAGGCTGCACTCCAGGTATTCCTCTTTGGTACAGTCAGCAGAGAGAGAGAGTTTCCATGCCATAGTGGATATGGCTAGGAGAATGGAGGCTAGTGCTATCGTTGAGGGGAAGGTAAAACAGTCAGTGGCACAGTCTTCTGGTTCCAAGACCCCAGGTGGGGAAAGGGTAGACTCTTCTTCTCTGAGTGCAGCAGTTGCAGGCAGTAAGAAGTGGGACAGAGGCCACAGAAAATCTAAGAAGAATAAGTTCTGGAACAAGATCAAGTCAGGTCTGGGTTTAGGCAGTGGCTCAAGCTCTGGCGCAGAGGTTACAGCATGTATGAGATGTGGGAGACCACACAAGGGAGTATGTCTGGCAGGGACAAACACATGTTTCAGATGCGGACAGGCGGGTCATTTGGCTCGAGACTGTCCTAGAGGAGCCTTTACAGCACCGTCTCAGCAGACAACCTCCGGCAGTGTGGTGCAGCCAGTAGCTCCAGCCGCAACACAGGCCAGTGGCAGAGGCAGAGAGAGAGGGTCAGCCTCTTCATCAGCAGGGTACAGAGGTGAAGGTCCATCAGCTCCGGCACGGATCTTCACAATGACTCAACAGGAGGCCAACACATCCAACACCGTGGTGGCAGGTAATCTCATCATTGGTTGTTCAGATGTGTATGCCTTAATGGACCCGGGTGCATCTCATTCTTTTATTGCTCCGAGAGTCGTGGAGAGGGTAGGATTGATGGTCTCTGGGTTAGAGTGTCCCCTATGGGTCAGTGGACCCAAGTGTGACCCGTCAGTGGCAGAGGCAGTCTGCCAATGTAGTCCAGTTTTCATAGAGGGAAGATGCCTTTCCGCCGACCTCGTGGTTCTAGATTTGACAGATTTTGACGTCATTCTAGGGATGGATTGGTTATCGACCCATGGTGCTACCTTGGACTGTAGAGACAAGGTAGTCAGATTCAGAGATCAGGATGGGTCAGAGGTCGTCTTCAGAGGAGACAAGAGGGGTACACCTAGAGGTCTGATCTCAGCTCTTCAGGCTCGTAGGTTGCTTAGGAGGGGATGTCAGGGGTTTCTAGCTCATGTGAGGGAGTTAGATAGTCATGTCAGAGAGCCCGTCTCAGTGCCTGTGGTGAGTGAGTTCTTAGATGTTTTCCCAGACGAGCTTCCAGGACTACCACCTGCAAGGGAGATAGAGTTTGAAATAGAGCTGATGCCTGGAACTAGGCCTATCTCTATCCCTCCCTACAGGATGGCGCCAGCAGAGTTGAAAGAGCTAAAGGAACAGTTGCAAGAACTGGTGGACAAGGGTTTTATCCGACCGAGTACCTCACCTTGGGGTGCTCCAGTGCTCTTTGTAAAGAAAAAGGATGGATCCCTTAGGCTTTGTATCGACTACAGACAGTTGAACAAAGCCACCATCAAGAACAAGTACCCTTTGCCGAGGATCGACGATCTATTCGACCAGCTAGCAGGAGCAGGTTGTTTCTCCAAAATAGATCTGAGATCAGGGTACCATCAGTTGAGGATAAGGAATGAAGATGTACCGAAGACAGCTTTCAGGACCAGGTATGGGCACTATGAGTTCCTTGTGATGCCGTTTGGGTTGACCAACGCCCCTGCAGCATTCATGGACCTCATGAACAGAGTATTCAGTCAGTATCTGGATCACTTCGTTATTGTCTTCATAGACGATATCTTAGTGTATTCCAGAAATGCAGAGGAGCATGCCCATCACCTGAGGATAGTTTTGCAGACCTTGAGAGAGCATGGCTTGTATGCCAAGTTCTCCAAGTGTGAGTTTTGGCTTAGGAGCATTTCATTCTTGGGGCACATTGTGTCAGAACAGGGTATTGAAGTAGACCCCAAGAAGGTAGAGGCTGTAGCTAACTGGCCTAGACCCACCACAGTGACCGAGATCAAAAGTTTTTTGGGTTTAGCAGGTTACTACAGGAGGTTCGTTCAGGACTTCTCAAAGATTGCTGCTCCTATGACCAAATTGACAAAGAAGAATCAGAAGTTTATATGGACCGATCAGTGTGAGGAAAGCTTTGAGGAGCTTAAGAGGAGGTTGACTTCAGCCCCGGTGTTAGCTCTGCCAAAAGGTGATGATGACTTCTCAGTATATTGTGATGCGTCCCGTGTGGGACTGGGTTGTGTGCTAATGCAAAATGAGAGGGTGATCGCTTATGCTTCTAGACAGCTGAAGAAGCATGAGCTGAATTACCCCACACATGACCTGGAGATGGCGGCAGTGATCTTTGCACTCAAGATGTGGAGGCATTACCTTTATGGGGTAAAGTGTGAGATCTTCACAGATCATAAGAGCTTGCAGTACATCCTGAGTCAGAGAGAACTGAACTTGAGGCAGAGGAGATGGGTAGAGCTGTTGAGTGACTACGATTGCAAGATTCAGTACCATCCGGGTAAGGCGAATGTTGTGGCAGACGCCCTAAGCCGGAAATCACTCGGCAGTCTATCCCACATTTCAGCAGAGAGGAGGCCGGTGGTGAAGGAGTTCCACAGACTTATGAGTGAGGGATTACAGTTGGAGTTGTCTGGCACAGGTGCTTTGATTGCACAGATGAAGGTAACACCAGTGTTTCTGGAGCAGGTGGCTCAGAAACAGCATGAGGACCCAGAGTTAGTGAAGATTGCCAGGACGGTTCAGTCAGGCAAAGATAGTGAGTTCAGATTTGATGATAAGGGGATCCTCCGCTACGGGAACATATTATGTGTGCCAGATGACATTGGTCTGAAGGGAGATATTATGGGGGAAGCCCATAATACCAGGTATAGTGTTCACCCTGGAGCCACCAAGATGTATCAGGATCTGAAGAGAGTGTATTGGTGGCCAGCTATGAAGAAGGACGTGGCACTGTTCGTGTCAGCCTGCGATGTGTGTCAGAGGGTGAAACTAGAGCATCAGAAGCCGGCTGGAATGCTTAACCCGCTACCTATTCCAGAATGGAAATGGGAGAACATAGCTATGGACTTCGTAGTGGGGTTACCGGCAACATCCAACAGACTAGACTCCATATGGGTGATTGTGGACAGACTCACCAAATCTGCTCACTTCATTCCAGTTAGGAGCAACTACTCTGTGGATAAGTTAGCGCAGGTTTATGTGGATGAAGTCGTCAGACTACATGGGGTCCCGGTATCTATAGTGTCAGATAGAGGGCCCCAGTTCACCTCCAGGTTTTGGCGGAGTCTGCAGAGTGCTATGGGTACCAGGTTAGATTTCAGTACTGCCTTCCACCCCCAGACCGATGGACAGTCAGAGAGGACCATCCAGACCGTAGAAGATATGCTCAGAATGTGCGTGCTAGATTTTGGCGGTTCTTGGAAGCAACATCTACCTTTGGTGGAGTTTGCCTACAATAACAGCTATCATGCTAGCATAGGGATGGCTCCATATGAAGCTTTATATGGGAGGAAGTGCAGGTCACCCGTTTGCTGGGAAGAGGTAGGAGAGAGGTCCTTAGCAGGGCCTGAGCTTGTAGAGATTACCAGCAGGGTGGTGCCCATGATCAGAGAAAGGATAAAGACTGCCACCAGCAGGCAGAAAAGTTATGCAGACATCCGCAGGAAACAGGTAGAGTTTCAGGAGGGGGATCTAGTATTGCTCAAGGTGTCTCCGATGAAAGGGGTGGTTCGGTTTGGTAAGAAGGGTAAGCTAGCTCCGCGGTACATTGGACCCTTTGAAGTCCTGCAAAGGATTGGGAATGTATCGTACAAGCTGGACTTGCCTGCTTCTATGGAGAGAATCCATCCGGTTTTCCATGTTTCCATGTTGAGGAAGTTCGTGTCAGATCCGGGCAAGGTTCTTAGTGAGCCTGATATGGAGATCCATGAGGATCTCACCTATGTAGAACAGCCAGTGCGGATCCTAGACACTCAGATCAGAAAGTTGAGGAACAAGGAAATCCCGATGGTAAAGGTCCTTTGGAACCACCACAACTTAGAGGAATGCACATGGGAGACACGGGAGTCCATGCTCCAGCAGTACCCCCATCTGTTTTGAGGTGAGTGTTAGTTGTTCTATGTGTTGCATGTATGATATGTTGTATGTTATGATTGATGCCATGCTTTATATGTTAGTTGAGGAACATTCGGGGACGAATGTTCTTAAGGGGGGGAGAATGTAATACCCGGCTAGACTCCGGTATCGGAATCCCTACCGTCCGGTGGGACCTCGGATGTCGGAAACCTCTAGAAGGGTAAAACCATGATTTTATGAAATGTTTTCATATTTTTAAGTAAGAATTAAATGAGTTTTTGCATGAAAAATCTTTGGAGGAAAACCCAGGTTCGGCCGCCGAACTTTGAGGTTCGGCCGCCGAACATGCATGCTTTCGGAGGAACTTTAGGCGCCCGAAAGTTTTGAGTGAGGGAAATGCAGGTTCGGCCGCCGAACCTTGCATGCATGCGGAGGCACCTTCGGCCCCCGAACGTGGCCTGGCCAGCCACTATGAAAGGGACCCTTAGCCGAAATGGGCGAGGTTTTCTCCCATTTTCGGCCACAACAAGCTTCCGATCTCCCTCTCCTCAAATCTTGTGTTCTTTCACTAGATCTCCTCCATCTTTCTTGAGTTTTAAACCCACATTGCAAGTTTTAAGCTTTAAAGGCAAGTTTTGGAGCTTTGGAAACTCAGGAGCTCTCGTGCTTGGATCTCCGAGTTGAGTCGTCTCCTCCTCGATCTTCAAGAGGTAAGAGCCGATCTTAAGCTCAATGTATGTTTTAAATGAGTTTCATGAAGTTTTAAGGGGTAGAGAAGCATGTTAGAGTTAGTTGAGCATATGTTAGGTTTATGTGATTTTTGAACAATGTGGCTCGCTTGATGTGTGTTTGAAGTGTTGTAGTTGGGGCATATGTTTGTATGAGACCCCTAGGAACTGGTATGATGTGTATGCATGAGTAGAATCAAGTTTATGCAGGTTTTGAGGCGTTTTGGAGGCTGTGGACACAAGGGAGCCAAGTTTCTGCCCTTCGGCAGAAACTCAGGTTCGGCCGCCGAAGTGACTTTCGGCCGCCGAACCCCCTTGTGGAGGCAGTTTCGGCTGCCGAAGCCTGCCCCCGAAACTCAAGGTTCGTCTCTGTCTGGGAGGTTCGGCCGCCGAAAGTGCCGCCGAACCTGCATGACTTTCGGCTGCAGAGGGACTTTCGGCCGCCGAACCTGCCGCCGAAAGTGCCCTGTTCAGCCATTTCTTGCATGTTTTCATGTGATGTTTTCAGGATGTTTTAGGGGGTTTTTGGGGAGCTTTTCAGAGTCACGTTCATGTATGTTTGGTGCCTCATTTGAGTCCACCTGTGTAGGTTCGGACCCGAGGAACCGAGACCCCCGGTTGTGAGATAGTTGTTCAGAGTTCGTTGTCAAGCTTCAGTTACCAGGTGAGTGGAACAACCCCTTAAGCTTTAACGTAAATGAATAAATGAATGAATCATAAAGCATTGCCCATGCATCATTATGCCATGCAATATTAGGTTGTTTGCATTAGAATTCACGAATATGTTGCATTGCATACTTTGTTGTTGATGTGGATGAATGTTGAATGATCCATTAGCCCTTGTATGTCATGATAGCCTATGTGAGTCCAGGTGTGCCTGCTACGGCTCTACGCCCCTGGCACTATGACTGATTATGAAAGTCCGGGTGTGCCTGCTACGGCTCTACGCCCCCGGCATGTATAAGTAAGAAGGATAGGGGCTAAATGGTGACAAGTTCATCCTTGTTGTGAAATGTTTGTGTTATGACGCATACATGAAAGCATGAATAAGAAAAAGAATGAAAATAAAAGTTATTTGATAATAAAAATAAAAATGAATAATAATGTACCTAAAAATGGAGGAATTAAAACAAATGTTTTTAGTTTCCGCTCACTGGGCTTTTAGCTCACCCCACTCCCATTATCCCCAGAGTTGCAGGTACAGGAGAGATCAAGAAGTCAGCTAGAGTGAAGTCAAGTCATATGTATGTAATAGCTAGAGTATGTGGACATGACATATGATAAGAATGTAATGTAAAGTTTGAACAGTTATGTTTATGTAACTATGTTATTGAGGATAGATTTGTGCTTGACCATAGTATATGTTAATCCCTTGGTATGTACATGATCTTATATATGATGTGTATGTGAACCAACTCAACACAGATTTTATATTGCCATTGAGGCTTTGATGAAATCCCACAGAGGGATTAATGTTTATGTATATGATGAATACAGTGCATGCACAGGTTGAGTTTGGTGTATGAAGAAAAAGAAAAGTTTTAATTCTTAAGTATGTTTGTTGATCATGTATGGGATTAAACAGGTATACAGGATGTATGTAGGCTTGCTACGGGTCCCGGCGGCCTTAAGCCGATCTGGACCCTAGTGCCGGTAACGGGTCGGTTTTCCGGGTCGTTACAATCTTTCTATAAATTATTGCTTTGCTTTTAGAATCAATTAAGGCCTGTTGCTTTTAATTGCATGAGTAATAAATTGTTTGAATGATTTAGGTCCGTAATTGCTTCGATTGTTTAAACACAAGTACAATCAGTTGCATAATCTAAACTTGACCACGCGGTTGGCAAGGTTAGAGTTGGGTTTCTCTAAGTCCTAATGCAGTTAACAATTGTTCGATGCTAAAAGCCCCAAGGACGTTCCTTGGAAACTTGTTAACTAGAGTTTGATTAGCGAACGTTTCCTAATCAAACTAAAACTAAGGAGGAATTTGGATTGTGAGAAGCGTCTTCCACGTCCTAAACTAATTATTGAAATAAATAAGAGTATCAAAAAGTCAATGATCAATTCTAAACAAACTGAAATTCATCCATGCTTCAACTGGAATCCTTTTCCTATTGAAATTCTTATCCTTTTAAATTATTGCTTTCTCTTGTCGTTTAACATTAACTCATCAAATCAAAACCCCCCTCTTTAATTATTTGCTATTTACTTGTCCAAGTCATTAATAGAAAAATTCGTAGTGTCAAATCCCTGTGGTTTGACCCTATTGCCACTATCTGCAAATTATTTTGTTGGTTGATAATAGGTTTATTTTTTATGGCTTCGACAACCGCTATCAATAAGGCATCCCTGCAACATCAAAACCGACACTCTCCCGAACCTACCAACGCTGGCAAAGGAGAGCAGCAAGGCACCCAGCCACCGACGAGACTGCTACTACAGCACAAGGGAACCCAGCAGACGCGATGGAAGTGGAAACGGTAGAACGAACGCAAACCCACAGTCGTGACGCATCAGGCCCCGTGTCACTTCACCCGTAGGGCTCACTACCGGAAGCCAATCAGCCTGCCTCTATGACACAGACCGCGTCGCTCGATTGTTTGCCCAGCCAGCTGATATCGGTTGTCGAATTCGTAAAAAATAAACCTATTAACAATCAACATAAAATAATTTGTCGATAGTGGCAATAGGGTCGAACCACAGAGATTTGACACTAAGAATTCTCCTAACTATGACTTGGGCAAATAAATATTAAAAGTAAAAATAAGGGGGTTTGTTTTTTATGATAGTGAGCTGAAATTAAAACTAAGTAGTAGATGAAAGCAATAATTAAAAAGATGAGTAAATCAATGGTAAAAGGAATCTAGTTGAAGTATGGATCTATTGAAGTTTTTAGAATTGATCATTGATTCTTTGATATTCCTATTTATTTCAATAAATTAGTTTTGATTGTGGAAGACGCTTCTCACAACCAAATTCCTCCTTAGATTTAGTTTGACTAGGAAACGTTCGCTAATCAAACACTAGTCAACAAGTTGCCAAGGAACGTCCTTAGGGTTTTTTACTTTTCAACTGTTAACTGCATTAAGACTTAGAGAAACCTAATTCTAACCTTACCAACCGCGTGGTCAAGTTTAGATCATGCAAGCAATTGTGCTTGTGTTTAAATAATCTAAGCAATTACGGACCCAAATTATTTAAACTAATAATATATTACTCATGCAATTAAAAGCAACAGACATTAATTGATTCTAATAGTAAGGCAATAATAGACATAAAGATCAAGTTGCATAAATATTGAAAAAAATAGAAGTTTAACAATGGAGATTTAAATCTCCCAATTCATCATAAACTGAAATTTCTCAAACTTCAACTAGATAGGAAGATATTTAGCCACCCATGGTAGACAAAGAATACAAAAAGAAAGAAGAAAAGTAGAGAGAGAGCTGCTGAGATTCTGGAGAAAATCTGAAGATATCTTGCTGGTTGGTTGTTGTCCTTTTATATAGGTGAAGAGTCCTAATCCCTTTTGGAATTGGAATCCGAATTTGACTTGATATCTTGATGGTCTTTTAATCCTTCCTTTGTCTTTGTATTTAATCATAATTAGAACTCTTTTGGTGAAAGATTTTCTTTGGTGTGGCTCTTGGAGTTGTCATAGGATTGGTCTTGTGGTGTTTGAAGTAGGATAGGACTCTTATACTTTTAGATTTTGAATTTCCTTCTTTTCCCGCGCTGTTGGACTCTGCTGCGTCAGTTTGATTTGGGCAGTTGATTTGGGCAAATCACTTGCCCAAATCGTTTCTACAAGTCAGTTCCAATTTTATGCTTTAGCTTTCTACAAGTGATTTGGCCAAATCACCTTGGCCAAATCGATTTTCCAGCTTTTTCTGCAGATTTCATCCAAGTTTCCATTTTTCTCCTTTTTTATAAAAATATCATAAAAACATAAATTAAATTAGAAAAATGTATAATTAAATAGTAATAATGATAATAAAAATGTGGCTAAATTATGTTTGATCAAATACCCCCACACTTAGCCTTTTACTTGTCCTCAAGCAACAAATAACTTAGTCAATCAAGCCCCTCTTTCTTTTGAGCCTAAGTACCACTTAATCAGCCCCCCCCCTAAACTCCCAAATTGAAGTACTGCAGTGTAGGGTACATTCATTAAGTTTGTCCTCTCCTTTCCTTATTTCCCCTCACCTATCGTGGCCAAGAGAGTGGTTAGATCATGCTCTTCCTTTAGTTTTTGGCTTTATGTATCCCCCCAAGAGTAACTTGCCCTTCTTTTTTAGCATTTTTATTCAGCAGCACTTTTTATTCTTACCTGAAAAAATCACCAACCTTTTTACGCGAAAGTGCATATTGGTGATACCCACCCCCGGTTACTCAGTTGGTCACTTCTTCAAATGGCTACTAGCTCTGTTCATAGTCTTTGACCATCGAAACAGTTTATGTTTTGTGCTTTTTGATTTTGCTGAGTTTTTCTTTTTCTTTTTTCTTTTCATAATAGTTTGGGCAAATCAGCTCTCAAGGTGCTGCACTAAGCTTTTATTCCCTTTTACATGCATTTTTAGATTTTATTTTTCTTGACCACAGCAAGTTTAAAGATTCAATTCAAGAGAAAAACTCCCTAAGTGAAGGTAACCCACTGCAAATAATTCAATTCAGACTTAAAAAGGTTGGAAAATTTAATGGAGTCATGAGATAGGAAGTTTTTTTAACTTTGTCATCTATGCTGAGTAGAGCAAAGGCTAAAACAAAATCTGTGTGTATGTGCATGTGTGCAGAAGTGAATATGAGTGCAAAAAGAAAAGTGTGTGAGAAAAAAAAATGGTGTGTGTAACAGGGTAAAAAGAGGCAAAAAAAATAGCAAATGATAGTGCAAAAATATTCCCCCAGTACCCTCATACCTAGTCTAAGCATTGCCCTCAATGCAAAACATATAAAGAGAAAAATAAGAGAGAAAAGGTCTCCTTGGGGTGGTGATTTGGCTAAATCAGTAGCCAAATCATGTGTGATGTTGGTCTACAGGTATGAAGTGTTGAACCAGTAGTTGCAGCATTGATCAGTCCAAATTTAGACCATTTTATCATAATGTTATTGATGTTAATTTACACTTTTTCTACCTAATTTCGTGATTTTAATCTTATTTTGCAGAAAATGATGTAAAGAGGTAATTTGGAGAAAATGCCCTTAAAATTGTCTAAAATGGAACAAAAGAGAGCAAGCATGCCAAGTTGCAACTGAAGAGGAGACAAATAAGGAAAGTACTTTGAAATTCAAATTTCAAATCTCCAAGAGCATTCAAAATTCAAGATTCAGCTTATTAAGGAAAGTGCTAAATAAGGAAAGTGCAGTCAGCAGAGCAGTTTGAAATTCAAATCTTCAAGAATCATTTTCCTTATTGAGGAAGTCAAATCTTAGGAACATGCACATCCAAATTTGAAATTCAAATTCAGCTTGTTAAGGAAGCCAAAGAAGACACACATGCCACTCAAGTCTTGCACATTCAAAATTCAAAATTCAAAAGAGAGGCTCGACCTCATTAATGTGTATGGGCGGCATGGGCAGCACCTTGGGCAGCAAGGAGATTAACTTAGGCAGCAAGGAAGACCTAGGGTAGCACCTTAACTCTATAAATAAAGCCCTTAAGGCTGTCGCACATCCCTTCATCTTCTCCAACACAATCGGCACAAGGCTCTCCCTTCACTAAGGCTACTCGGTCCTTCTTTCTTCTTCCTTTTCTTTATTTTCTTATTTTGTTTCAGCCATGAGTGGCTGAAACCTTTTAATTCTAGTTGAAGATTAGGTGAAACTTTAGTTGTTTTATGGATTGGGAGACTTGACCATACATTGTTCATCTTTTGGTTATTCAATATTTATGCAATTTCATACTTTATTCCATTATTGCTTTGTTGTTTAGATCTACGTTGATTCTTGATTGCAAAGTAATAATTTATTAGTTTGAGTAGTTTAAGACCGTAATTACTTGGATTATTCAAACATAAGAACATTTGGTGTAAAAACTAAGGAGATTGTATAATCTAGTAATATCACCATGCGTTTGGGTAGCTAGAATTAGATCTCTCTATCTCTTAATGCAATTGACAGTTGTTTTGATGCCAAAGGCCCAAGGACGTTCCTTGGCAACTTGTTGATTAATGATTAATTAGAGGACGTTTCCTAATTGATTTATGCCTAAGGAGAGATATGGTGGTGAGAAGCGTCTTCCATCTCCATAACTAATTTATTGAATAAAACAAAGGAACCTAAGTGTCAATGATCAATCCCAACAACTAAAGTGGATCCAATTCTTCAACTAGAGCTTTCTTATTATTTATTTCTCTTTACTTTTGTTATTCACTTACTTTATTGCTTTCTTTATCAGTTTAATTGAATCAATCTCAAAACCCCCCTTTTACTTTTATTGTCCATTTATTTCGCTTTCAGTTTATTTTGCTTTCAATTTATTCGCTTTCAGTTTATTTTCTTGGTCTTGATAAGGAAGATAGGTAAGTTTTCAATTCCTTGTGGATTTGATCATTTTACTACTATCTGCAGTAGTAATATTATTGATAACTGAAAAGGTTATTTTTGACCGGTTTCAATAACCGACAGTCAAAAATTGACGCCGTTGCCGAGAAATTGATTTAACTTATTTGTTTTTCTTTCATGACCAGATCTGAACTCAAGAAACTGATTCATGGCTGAGTTAAGTACATCTATTCTCACTGCTCAAATTTCTAAACTAACCTCTGTTATGAAAAGTTTTGTCATAGGTCGAGCTCAACAACTTCAGCGAATCATACCATGTGGGATTTGCGCACATATAGGACATCCAACTGATCAATGTCCTACACTTTATGGGGATGACCAACAAGTACATGCATTTGGAGGATTCTATGGACAGCCAAGACATGATTCCTACCTTAACACATACGATCCAGGTTGGGGAGACCATCCGAACTACAGCTATGGTAGGGCCAACAACTACCAGAATTATCAAAGAGATCAAGCCCAAGCAGCACCTCTAAGTTCCAACCAACATCTTGAGAAGATGATAGAGACATTGGCAATTTCTGTGTAAAGCCTCTAACAGCAGATAGGACAAATGGCCACCTCATTAAATGCAATCGTGTTAAGAAGAGAGGAAGAGCTTCAAGATGTAAAGGTTGATGATGAAAGTTCACAAGTACAAAAACAAGCTGCTGAAGAAAAACAACCAAAAAAATTGTTTGTCCAAAAAAACTGGTCAAACAAAACCTATTGATAGTTTAGATATCATTGATTGTTTGAGTCAAGATATTTTTTATATGAATCAAGATGATATGCTAAACAATGATTTTTGCAGGGAGACTAGCCAAAAAGATGAAGAAAGCTAAAAAGAGCCAAAACTGAAAACTAAAGTCTGCAGCATCCAACAGGTGGACTGCGACCAAACGCAAAAAGACAAAGATCCACCCGCACCTCTTCAGCTTAGTTCACAGACAGACCATGCGCAAAAGGAGAAAGTTGAAGTCCAATTGCCCAAACCAAAGGAGCATGCGGATCAATGCCTGCCCAAACCACCGGATAAGGTAGAATTTATTTTGCTCGAATTCAATACCAAATTGTAGCCACCTATGGAGAAATATGAATTGAAGTTCAAAGTGCTCAAAAATGCAAACATAAGGGCTAGAGGCACACCTCATCTGAAAGAGGAGAAGCTAATCATGTTACTTCATGAGTACATGAAAGAAATAGGATGGGTTATGACCAAATCAAAAGGCGTGCTACACTTTTTACTTAATGCAGTTAGGACCCTTTTTCCTCCCCCAATTACTTGAACCTTGATCAAGTGGAGAAGGTCCAGCCCGTGACCTTAAACAAGGGCGCACCTCACAACCACACCAGGGGAGTACTCAGTTTCCTTTGAACTTTAATTTTTCCATTACATTGAGGACAATGCATGAATTAGGTGTGGGGGTGCATATCTCTGAATCTTTATTTTTAGTCCATTTTCGCTTTCAGTTTTAGTTTGAATAGCCACATTTTGAATTTTTATTTTTCATTTTTGTTATTTTTGCTTTTATTGCACACACATGTAGCCACAGTTTTTTTTCTTTTTCTGTTTTGATATGCTTAACTCAAACTCATAGACTATGTTGGATGACCTTTCTTTCCATGACCCCATTGATGTGATGACTCTTTAAACTTAAGTTGAATCAAATGCAGTGAGTTGCATTCATTGTTGGAAATTTCCTTTTGGATTGAATCTTTGAACTTGCCATGGTGAAAAATATATGTTACTCATTAGAGAGAATAAATTAAAAGATGTGTGAATGAACTTAATATGACTTGTTTTAGCAATTGGTGTTGATTTGCCCAATGTATTGATTAAAGAAATTCGAAAAAGGCTTAGACTTCAAAAGAACAAATTAAACTGTTCCAATGGTTAAAAGACTATGAACAGAGCTAGTAGCCACTTGAACAGGTGACCAACTGAGTAACTGGGAGTGGGTATCACAAATATGTACCTTCACGTTAAAAGGTTGGTGACTTTTTCAAGCAAGATTAAAGTGTTGGGAAATCCCAAGATTATTGCAATCCAAAGGCGCAACGAAAAAATAAAAATCTCGGATTTCCTTTTTCTAAAATCCGAGTGCTTCGTTTAATTCACAAGAAGGATATGAGACTAACCTGTTAATCTCGTCGAGAAGATACAATGTTGGACTGATGGTGCTGTTTTTTCAAATGAACACCCTCTATGGTATCCACACGAACGTCTTCTATCCTTCTAGAGTGCTAGCTCTCTCAAAGATAAATAGATTATGTGCTCCACAATCTGCAGCTTTTAGACTGAGTTTTCTCAAAAATCTACCTTCCACAATTCGTAGAAAGGGGTATTTATATGTTTCAGTCTTTTGTTCTTTCCACAACTCATTTTCCTAAAAGGAGTTGTGTTTTTCCTACAACTCCTTTTCCTAAAAGGAGTTGTGTTCATAACCCACTATCACAATCTCACAGATACTCAAATATCTTATGTGATAGAGTCCTTTATCTGTAACAGTTACAAATAGACTGCAGACCTTTTAAATATTATTATCTCATAATAATAAATGATTAATAATAATAACACTTTATTATTATTAATTATATTAATAATTAATATTAATAATAATAACACTTTATTATTATTAATTATATTAATGATTAATATTAATAATAATAACACTTTATTATTATTAATTATATTAATGGGCTTTGGGCTTTTAGCCCATTAATATGACATAGCACATCAACAACGTTCTTTTATGTGTGATCCAATAGACTCACATTAATTGGCAATAGGCCCAGTCACACAAGGCCCATAAGTCATAAGTGGCCACTAACAAGACATTATGACTACCCAACTAATATGAGGATCAATAGTCCGATAAAGCTTAATAAATAGAATATGAATTAATCCCTTTGTCACACGATATCTAGTTTGAACATAAGTCATGGTCAATGTCAAACTTATAATGTTCAAACTTATGATTTCTCAATCTCTAAGTAGACTGATAAAAATCAAATGATATTGATCACACTATCAATTCATTTGAGCACGGCCATACATTTCTCAGTCTCACTTATCGAGGGGCCTAGAAGATATCTCTCTCGAAGAGAGGGACAAATCCTATCTTGATTGTTCATTATCCTCTACATAATTTCTATTATGCTCAATTATAACCTTTATGATTGTCTGATTAAAGACAATGTTTGGTTATGTCAAAACATAATAGTCCTCATGTTGGAAACTATGACAATCTCAAGTCAAAGGATTAAGACATAACTACTTTGAGATTCACTTATGACAATAACCCATGTAGTGATCTCAGTGCGGGTCCATCCAATATTTTATTTTCTAACAAGTATCTATGATTATTGAATTATATCAACATATACATAATCATCTCATGATTATCAATCAATAATCATACTAGCTATATTTTATTATTATCAACATAATAATAAGTAACCAGGAATGATAATCATTATTATGTAACATGCAAACAAATAATAATGATAAAAACCTCTTTTATTAATAACCAAAACGATATACAAAAAGGTCCAAGATAATGGCCTAGAGCATATACACTAACATAAAGTGCAAAAAGGCTGAGTTAGGTGCTTCAAGGTAAAGGCAAATCACTCTGAAAGATAGAAAGAGTCTTAACTGAACAAGAACATGTGCATGTATAATCTCTCTCTTGAGTAAAATAAATACTAGCCATGGTAGGTAAAGGGAGACAATGAAAGAAGGTGAGTAACCTTGGTGCATACATTCTTCGCTGCAATACTTGAAAGTAGGGATCTAGAATAAGAGCTTAAGTGGAAATAAAGGATCAAGTAGCAAAGAGAGCTTGTTTGACTAAGTTTATTTGCTTGAGGACAAGCAAAAGGCTAGGTGTGGGGGTATTTGATCAGTCCAAATTTAGACCATTTTATCATAATGTTATTGATTTTAATTTACACTTTTTCTACCTAATTTTGTGATTTTGATCTTATTTTGCAAAAAATGGTGTAAAGAGGTAATTTGGAGAAAATGCCCTTAAAACTGCCTAAAATGGAACAAAGAAGAGCAAATAAGGAAAGTAATTTGAAATTTAAATTTCAAATCTTCAAGAGCATTCAAAATTCAAAATTCAGCTTATTAAGGAAAGTGCTAAATAAGGAAAGTGGCAAATAAGGAAAGTGCAGTTAGCAGAGCAGTTTGAAATTCAAATCTTCAATAATCCTTTTTCTTATTGAGGAAGTCAAATCTTAGGAAGATGCACATCCAAATTTAAAATTCAAATTTAGCTTGTTAAGGAAGCCAAAGAAGACACACATGCCACCTCAAGTCTTGCACATTCAAAATTCAAAAGAGAGGCTCCACCTCATTAATGTGCATGGGCGGCATGGGCAGCACCTTGGGCAGTAAGGAAGACATAGGGCAGCACCTTAACTCTATAAATACAGCCCTTAAGGCTGCCGCACATCCCTTCCTCTTCTCCAATACAATCGGCGCAAGGCTCTCCCTTCACCAAGGCTATTCAATCCTTCTTTCTTCTTCCTTTTCTTTATTTTCTTATTTTGTTTCAGCCATAGTGGCTGAAACCTTTTAATTCTAGTTGAAGATTAGGTGAAACTTTGATTGTTTTATGGATTGGGAGACTTGACCATGCATTGTTCATCTTTTGGTTATTCAATATTTATGTAATTTCATGTTTGATTCCATTATCGCTTTGTAGTTTAGATCTACGTTGATTCTTGATTGCAAAGTAATAATTTGTTAGTTTGAGTAGTTTAAACCCGTAATTGCTTGGATTATTCAAACATAAGAACACTTGGTGTAAAAACTAAGGAGATTATATAATCTAGCAATATCACCATGCATTTGGGTAGCTAGAATTAGGTCTCTCTATCTCTTAATGCAATTGACAGTTGTTTTGATGCCAAAGGCCCAAGGACGTTCCTTGGCAACTTGTTGATTAGTGATTAATTAGAGGATGTTCTGATCAAGCATAATTTAGCCACATTTTTACTATCTTTATTACTATTTAATTACATAATTTTTCAGCTTAATTTATGTTTTTGTGATGTGTTTGCAGAAAAGGAAGAAAATAGAAAGTTGGAGATAAAGTGCAGAAAAAACTGGAAAATTGATTGAGTCGAAGTGATTTGGCCAAATCGCCTGCAGGAAACTGAAGCAGAAGGCTGAGGCAGAAACCTGAAAGTAATTCACATAAATGATTTGGGCAAGTGATTTGCCTAAATCAACTGCCCAAATCGAATTGACGCCAGAAAATACCAGTAGCGCGGGAAAAGAGAAAAAATTCAGAATTCAAAGGCATTGAAGTCCTATCCTACTTCAAACACTTCAAGACCAATCCTATGACAACTCCAATAGCCACACCAAAGAAAACTCTTCACCAAGGGAGTTTTATCCATAAAAAATACAAGATAAAGAAGGAGTCAAAGACTACCAAAGACCAAGTCAAAATAGGATTTCAAGTCCAAAAAGGATTAGGACTCTTCACCTATAAAAGGGACAGCACCAAAACCAGCAAGATATCATCTCACGCCACCTTCGGAATCACTGTAGAATCTCGGCAGCAGCTCTTCCTTCCTTTTTCTTCTTTTCTTTTTATGATTTTGTCCACCATGAGTGGCTAAACCCCTTATTTTCTAGTTGAAGTTGGAAAATTTCATATTTGTGATGAATTGAGAGATTTAAAACTCCATTATTAAACTCTTATTTATTTTCAATATTTATGCAACTTGATCTTTCTATTATTATTACTTTGCTTTTAGAATCAATTAAGGCCTATTACTTTTAATTGCTTGAGTAATATATTGTTTGAATGATTTAGGTCCGTAATTGCTTAGGTCGTTTAAACTCATGTCTAATCAGTTGCATAATCTAAACTTGACCACGCGGTTGGCAAGATTAGAATTAGGTTTCTCTAAGTCTTAAGGCAGTTAACAGTTGAAAAGTAAAAAATCCAAGGACGTTCCTTGGCAACTCGTTAACTAGTGTGTGAATAGAGAACGTTTCCTAATCAAACTAGAACTAAGGAGGAATTTGGATTGTGAGAAGCATCTTCCACATCCTAAACTAATTTATTGAAATAAATAGGAGTATTAAAGAATCAATGATCAATTCTAAACAACTGAAATATATCCATACTTCAACTAGAATTCTTCTCCCATTGAAATTCTCATCTTTTTAAATTGTTGCTTTCTCTTGCTATTTAGTATTAATTCATTATCATCAAATCAAACCCCCCCTCTTTATTTATTTGATATGTACTTGTCCAAGTCATTATTAGGGAAGTCCGTAGTGTCAAATCCCTATGGTTCGACCCTATTGCCACTATCTACAAGTTATTTGTTGATTGATTAATAGGTTTATTTTTTACGGCTTCGACAATCGCTATCACGTTCCCTAATTGATTTATGTCTAAGGAGAGATATGGTGGTGAGAAGCGTCTTCCATCTCCATAACTAATTTATTAAATCAAACAAAGGAACCCAAGTGTCAATGATCAATCCCAACAACTGAAGTGGATCTAATTCTTCAACTAGAGCTTTCATATTATTGATTTCTCTTTACTTTTATTATTTGCTTACTTTATTGCTTTCTTTATTAGTTTAATTGAATCAATCTCAAACCCCCCCTTTTTACTTTTATTGTCCGTTTATTTCGCTTTCAGTTTATTTTGCTTTAAGTTTATTCGCTTTCAGTTTATTCGCTTTCAGTTTATTTTCTTGGTCTTGATAAGGAAGATAGGTAAGTTTTCAATTCCCTGTGGATTCGATCCTTTTGCTACTATTTGCAGTAGTAATATTATTGATAACTGAAAAGGTTATTTTTTACTGGCTTCGACAACCGACAGTCAAGCATGCTTTCCATATGTATGATTCAGGCCTCCATTCTGTCAAGATGAGATTTTGTAGATTGATCAGCTGTTGGAGGTTCTATTGATTTGGACAGTGATTGGGGCAAATCTCTTAGCCAAATCACCTCGCTGTAGTTAAGTTCTACTGATTTGCCCATCGATTTGGGCAAATCGTCTCCGCTAGGCTGCCTCCCAATAGCGCCCTAGTTTAAAGTCGTGGGCCAGACTTTCCTGACTTGATCAAGGCTTAAGTAATTGGGGGAGGGAAAATGGTCCCAACAGAATTAAGTAAGAAGTGCAGCACACCTTTTGTTTTGGTTATAACCTATCCTATTTCTTTTATGTACTCATGAAGTAACATGATTAGTTTCTTCTCTTTCAAGTGAGGTGTGCCTCTAGCCCTTATGTTTGAATTTTTGAGGTGATTGGGCAGCACTTCGAACTCCAATTCATATTTCTCCATAAAAGTTGGCTGCAATCTGGTACTGAATTTTGGCAAATCGAATTTTGGTTGCACTGATGATTTGGGTAAATCAAAATCTATCTGCACTGTTGATTTGGGCAAAATGAATTCTGCCTGTTCAAGTGATTTGGGCAAATCGCCTCTAGACCAGTCTGTGCAGTATGCTGTCTCTTCTGTTTCTGTTTCTTTCAAATTTTTCTTGTAATCCTCATCCTCCTGGCTGGTGTCCCTTGGTATTTGTTTGACAGCATGAAGCAAAGGTATATTGATCTCCACTTTGCGAAAGGTTTCAGGTATTTCTTTTTCTTCTTTTTCTTTTTGAAACCTTGCAAACCTTTTTGGAAAGGGAGGTGATACTTTAAAGTTTTCTTCAGGTTGTTGTTCTGTCTTCTTCTGCTTTGGCTTGGATTCTGCCTAGACCGTTGATTTGGGAAAATCGAAGTCTGCCTTCTCTTGAGGTTTGGACAAATCATTCTTGCTGGGCAATTCTGTCTGTCTGTCGATTTGGCCAGTGATTTGGGCAAATCGACTTCCTGGATCACTTTCTGGTAGCATCTCTTCAGCAGCCTGTTTGTGCATTTGGGCAATTCTATGCTCAGTTCTATCATTTTGAAGCTCTCTCCCACTTCTCAAAGTGATGGCACTAACATTTTGCTTTGAATTAATCTCTGTTTGGGAATGTAATTTCTCTTGTGACTCCAGCCTACTCACTAATGTGGCTACTTGGCTTATCTATCGTTCCAAATTTTGCACAGAATTAGCAAGAGAATTAAAAATATCTTCAAGAGGCATACCTTGCTTTTGATGGGCTATTTGTGCAGAATTCTTTTGCTGATAATTTTAGAATTGGTTTGCCCTAGTATAACTGAAATTCAGGTGCTCTCTCCAATCTGGGTTGTAGGTGTTAGATTATGGATTAAATCCCCCAAATGAATTGACTTGGTGCTTTTCCTCTTGAAGAGAAGGACACATGTCAGTTGGATGTCCTACCATGGCCTTGATTGCTGAAGTTGTTGGGCTTGTTGGGCCTGTCCTACAATAAGGCTACGAATAATAGAGGTTAGATCAGAAATTTGGCAAGCTAAGAAAGATGTACTTACCTCATTTACTCTCCTTGGCAGCTATCCTTGGTCTTGATATTGCTTTGAGGCTGCTGCCATTGTAGAAATTAGGTCCCTTATGGCTTGAGGTGTTTTGTCTTTAATTGATCCTCCACATGCTGCATCAATCAACCTCCTTTCTAAAGATAACAAACCTCCATAAAAATATTCAATTAGGGACTTATCAGAGATGTCATGTTGAGGGCAGCTTCTGCACAATCGATTGAATCTTTCCCAATATTCATATAATCTCCATAATCCTTTTGCTTGATGCAACTGATCTCTCTTCTGATGCCAATAGTTTTTGAGGTTGGGAAGTATTTTCTCAAGAAGACTCTCACCATCCCAGCCCATGAAGTGATGGATCCAGGTGGTAAATAGAACAACCAATCTTTGGCAAAATCATCAAGAGAAAAGGAAAAAGCTCTTAATTTAACATGCTCTTCGAAAATACCTTGAGACTTCATTGTTGAGCACACAATGTGAAATTCTCTAAGATGCTTGTGCGGATCTTCATTTTCCAAACCTTTGAATTTTGGAAGTAGGTGAATCAATCCAATTTTAAGCTCAAAAGGGGCTATCAAAGGTGGGTAAGTGATAGAGCATATTTTAGTCCACTTTCTCATTATGTTCTTGATGTTTATTTACACCATTTCTGCCTAATTTTGTGGTTTTAATCATGTTTTGTAGATATTAGGTGTAAAGAGACAATCTGGAGAAAATGCTCTTAAAACTGCCAAAAAGTGCTAAATATGGAAAGTACCAAAAAGGAAAGTTTTCAAATAAGGAAAGTTTTCAGAAAAGGAAAGTTTTCTAATAAGGGAAGTGTAGAAGTAAAAGCGAAAAAGGAAAGCTCAGTCAGAAGATTATTTGAAATTCAAATCGTAGATCTTTCTTTCCTTGTTCAAAGATGTGCACACACTGCAGCAGTCATATCTTCCTATTTAGGCAGCAAGATCTCATGAAGACGCACTTGCCTCTTCTGCGTTCAGCATTCAAAATTCAAACGAAGGCTCCACCTAAAAAGGAAAGACTGGACAGATTCACTTTTCCTTCTGCATTCAATGACTGCGCTCCACTTCCTCTTCTGCAATCCGCGCGCATCCTTCCTCTTTTGAAGCCTGATTCGCGCGCCTCCTTCCTTCTATAAAATTTGCAACGCGATTCTTTCCTTTTCATCACTTTGGGCAGCCTCTTCACTAATTAGGAAGCAAGTATGACCTAGGGCAGCACTTTCAACTATAAAAAGACACATAAGGAGCCTCCACACAACCTTTACACACCACCTTGGAGACACCTACGGGATTCACATCTCTTCTTCTACCTTTCTTCTTTTCTTTTATTTTTGGTTTTAGTTCAGCCATGAGTGGAAGAAACCTTTTTATCTAGTTGAAGATTAGGTGATGCTTTAGTTGTTTTATGGATTGGGAGACTTGATCAAACATTGTATATCTTTTGTTATTCAATATTCATACAATCTCATGCTTAATTCCATTGTTGCTTTGTTGTTTTGATCAATATGGCCAATTGATTCTTGATTGCAAGGTAATAATATGTTAGTTTGGGTGATTTAAGTCCGTAATTGCTTGGATTATTCAAACATAAGAACACTTGGTGTAAAAACCAAGGAAATTGTATGATCTAGCAACATCTCATGCGTTTGAGTAGTTAGGATTGGATCTCTCTCTTTCTTCATGCAATTAACAATTATTTGATGCCTAAGGCTCAAGGACATTCCTTGGCAATTTGTTAATTAGTAATTGATTAGAGGACATTCCCTAATTGATTTAATCATAAGGAGAGACATGGTGGTGAGAAGCGTCTTCCATCTCCATAACTAATCTATTGAATCAATCAAAAGAACATAAGTTTCAATGATCAATCCAAACAACTGAAATGGATCCAACTCTTCAACTAAACCTTTCTCATATTTGATTTCATTTTATTTTAATTATTCGCTTATTTTAATTGCTTTCAGTAGTTTGTTAATCAAATCAATCTCAAACCCTCCATTTTACTTTTACTGCAATTTATTTTTATTCCGCTTTCAATTTATCTCGTTTTCAGTTTTATCTCGTTTCAGTTTATTTTGTTTTCTGTTTATTTCTCTTTCAATTTTATCTCGTTATATCTCGTTTCAGTTTATTTTGCTTTCCGTTTATTTCTCTTTCAGTTTTATCTCGTTTCAGTTTATCTCGTTTTCAGTTTTCTTCTTTTTTAGTTTATTTTTGTTTCAGTTTATTTTATTGGTCTTGATAAGGAAAATAGGTAAGTTCTCAATTCCCTGTAGATTCAATCCTTTCACCACTATCTGCAGTTGTAAATTGTTGATAATCAGAAAGGTTATTTTTGACCGGCTTCGACAACCGCGAGTCAGTAAGTGATGCACCATGGTGCTTGATCACCCATGGGTGTTGCTAGTTCGTGAAGAGTTTTTTCTTGTGCCATTAGAGCTCTTACCTTAATATTTTTAGCTTCAAATTCAATAAGGACAGCAGCTGTTTCAATAGCAGTAGCTGCTGCATTTTCTGCCTCTTCAGGTGCTGCTGTGATTGCCTTTATTATAGTTGATTCAGCTATTGGTTTAGGGGCTGGTTGTGGAATTTGTTGGTAAAAATTTCTGGTTTTTGGGCTGGTTCTGGTGCAGTTTTAGGAGCTAGTTATGGGTGCAGCAATAGGTGCAGCAACAGATTCAATAAGTGCAGCAGGTACAGCAGTTTCAGCAACTGGATCAACAAGTACAACAGCAATTTGTGCAGCAGATACAGCAGTGATTTGTGCAGCAGATAAAGCAGCAGGTGTAGTAGGTTCAGCAGCAAGTGTAGCAGTAAGTTTCTCAGTAATATGTGCAGCAGATTGTATGGCAATCACCAGATTTGTTGTTGTTGCTAATGAAGATGGTTTTGAGGCTTGATTCCTCAAGTTTGCTTGCTTTCTCAAGCTCTTGGCAATACGCTCAATTTTTGGATTGTAAAGAAGAGCTTTTTTACGGTCAGCCCTAGTCATAAAAGGAAAATTCATTAGTTTAAATCAAATCTCCGGCAACGACGCCAATTTTTGATAGTGGTTGTCGAAGCCGTAAAAAATAAACCTATTAATATTTAACAAAAAATAATTTATAGATAGTGGCAATAGGGTCGAACCACAGGGATTTGACACTAAGAATTATCCTAACTATAATTTAGGCAAATAAATAATAAAAGTAAAAATAAGGGGTTTTTTTAATGATAGTGAGCTGAAATTAAAACTAAGTAGTAGAGGAAAGCAATAATTAAAAAGATGAGTAAATCAATGGTAAAAGGAATCTAGTTGAAGTATGGATCTATTTCAGTTTTTAGAATTGATTATTGATTTTTTGATACTCCTATTTATTTCAATAAATTAGTTTTGGTTGTGGAAGACGCTTCTCACAACCAAATTCCTCCTTAGTTTTAGTTTGACTAGGAAACGTTCGCTAATCAAACACTAGTCAACAAGTTGCCAAGGAACGTCCTTAGGGTTTTTTACTTTTCAACTGTTAACTGCATTAAGACTTAGAGAAACCTAATTCTAACATTGCCAACCGCGTGGTCAAGTTTAGATCATGCAACCAATTGTGCTTGTGTTTAAATAATCTAAGCAATTACGAACCCAATTATTCAAACTAACAATATATTACTCATTCAATTAAAAGCAACAGGCCTTAATTGATTTTAATAGCAAGGCAATAATAGACATAAAGATTAAGTTGCATAAATATTGAAAAAATAGAATTTTAGCAATGGAGATTTAAATCTCTCAATTCATCATAAATTGAAATTTCTCAAACTTCAATTAGATAGGAAAATGTTTAGCCACTCATGGTGGACAAAGAATACAAAAAGAAAGAAGAAAAGTAGAGAGAGAGCTGCCGAGATTCTGGAGAAAATTTGAAGATATCTTGCTGGTTGGTTGTTGTCCCTTTTTATATGTGAAGAGTCCTAATTCCTTTTGGAATTGGAATCCTAATTTCACTTGGTATCTTGATGGTCTTTTAATCCTTCCTTTGTCTTTGTATTTAATCATGAGTATAACTCTTTTGGTGAAGGATTTTCTTTGGTGTGGCTCTTGGAGTTGTCATAGGATTGGTCTTGTGGTGTTTGAAGTAGGATAGGACTCTTATACTTTTAGATTTTGAATTTCCTTCTTTTCCCGCGTTGCTAGACTCTGCTGCGTCTGTTTGATTTGGGCAATTGATTTGGGCAAATCGCTTGCCCAAATTATTTCTGCAAGTCAGTTTCAGTTTTTTACTTCAGCTTTCTGCAAGTGATTAGGCCAAATCAATTTTCCAGCTTTTTCTGCAGATTTCATTCAAGTTTCTATTTTTCTCATTTTTTGCAAAAACATCATAAAAACATAAATTAAACTAGAAAAATGCATAATTAAATAGCAATAATGATAATAAAAATGTGGCTAAATTATGTTTGATCACCAGCCGAGCCAAACACATTCAGAACACGCCCTGACCTTCCACAAGCAATCAGAAAAAGCCAAGTTTGAGTCCATTGCTTAGCTACCCATCAACCTAGGTAAGCTCATCCACTATGACACTCTTGAAATTCTGGTCATACGAGTAAAAGTTAATGAGCTCATGAATAACATTGGATGGACTTCTTTCTTCCATCTCAGGATGCCCATATTTGCTGAATTGCACATTCTTTAGAGCATGATGCACAATCACAAGCTGAGTTTGGGATTTTGGATTGCCAGCCAGATATCCAACACACTGGCACATCACTGTTCATTAGTCCTTGGTCATGTCATTACCTTGCTTGCTGTGAATTTATATGTATTGCAGCCCGAGCATACTGATATGAGCCCCACTTGCGAGCCAACCCCCTTGACTTGAGAGCCTTAAATGACATGGGGTTGTTGCGCAAGATGGGCAGCGTTTTTTATATTTCTCCTGTAGGTCCTGTTGTCCTGAGACATGAAAGAGTGTTTGGGCATCACACAAATGCAAGGGAAGCAGCCCAGCAAGTAGACCAGCCACCAGCACAGCAACTAGCACCGTAACCACCAGTAGCTAAATAGATGGCAGCAACTCGTCTGGACAGAATTAAGGCTAGAATGGCACACATGGAGAGCATGTTGGAGTTGCTGGTGCAGCACATACTGCATCTGCACACCAAGACACCTAGTTTGGCCAACTGTTTACCTAAACAGCTAGGCAAATGATAGAGCATATTTTAGTTCACTTTATCATTATGTTCTTGATGTTTATTTACATCTTTTCTACCTAATTTTGTGGTTTTGATCTTATTTCGCAGATATTAGGTATAAAGAGACAATCTGGTGAAAATGCTCTTAAAACTACCAAAAAGTGCCAAATATGAAAAGTGCCAAATATGAAAAGTGCCAAATAAGGAAAGTTTTCAAATAAGGAAAGTGTAGAAGCAAAAGCAAAAAAGGAAAGCTCAGTCAGAAGATTATTTGAAATTCAAATCACAAATTTTTCTTTCCTTGTTCAAAGATGTGCACACACTGCAGCAGACATATCTTCCTATTTAGGCAGCAAGATTTCATGAAGACGCACTTGCCTCTTCAGCATTCAGCATTCAAAATTCAAACGAAGGCACCACCTAAAAAGGAAAGACTGGACATATTCACTTTTCCTTCTGCACATCCATCCGTGCATGCCAATTTCCCTCTGCAGAGCATCCGCGCACGCCTCTTGCCTTCTGAAGAGCTTGCAACGCGATTCTTTCCTTTTCAGACACAACTTGGGCAGCAAGTACATCTTGGGCAGCAAGGGCAGCATGTAAGGACCTAGGGCAACACTTTCAACTATAAAAAGACACATAAGGAGCCTCCCCACAGCTTTTCAACTCTACCTTAGACACACCTACGGGATTGCAAGTGGCACCATCTGTTCTTCTTCCTTTCTTTATTTTTTGATTTTTATTTCAGCCATGAGAGGCTGAAACCTTTTATTCTAGTTGAAGATTGGTTGAAACTAAAGTTGTTTTATGGATTGTGAGATCTGAACATAAACTGTTTGTCTTTGGTTTGTTCAATATTCATACAATTTGGCGCTTGAATCTATTATTGCTTTGTTATTTTGATCAAATTGGCTACTTGATTCTTGATTGCAAAGTAACTAATTGTTAGTTTGGATAATTTTAAGTTCGTAATTGCTTGAATTGTTCAAACATAAGAACACTTGGTGTAACAACTAAGAAATTGTATGATCTAGCAATATCTCATGCGTTTGAGTAGTTAGGATTGGATCTCTCTTTTTCTTCATGCAATTAACAATTGTTTTGATGCCTAAGGCCCAGGAACATTCCTTAGCAATTTGTTAATTAGTAATTAATTACAGGACGTTCCCTAATTGGTTTAATCATAAGGAGAGACATGGTGGTGAGAAGCATCTTCCATCTCCATAACTAATCTATTGAATTAATCAAAAGAACATAAGTTTCAATGATCAATCTAAACAACTAAAGTGCATCCAACTCTTCAACTAGACCTTTCTCATTTTTTTTTATTTCCCTTTTATTTTATTATTTACTTATTTTATTGCTTTCAGTAGTTGTTTAATTGAATCAATCTCAAAACCTCCCTTTTCGCTTTCAGTTTATTTTGTTTTCCGTTTATTTCGCTTTCAGTTTACTTCTCTTTCAGTTTACTTCTCTTTCAATTTATTTTTGTTTCAATTAATTCTCTTGGTCTTGATAAGGAAAATAGATAAGTTTTCAATTCTTTGTGGATTCGATCCTTTACCACTATCTGCAGTAGTAATATTGTTGATAACCGGAAAGGTTATTTTTTACCGGTTTCGACAACCGCGAGTCAGCAAACAACTACACCAGGGGAGTATTCAGTTTTTCTTTTGAACTTTAATATTTACATTACATTGAGGACAATGCATGAATTAGGTGTAAGGGGTGCCTATCTCTGAATTTTGATACTTCATGCATTCTTTTTTATTTCTTTTAAGACCATTTAAGTTTTAATTTTTAATTAGCATACATCGGTGAAATTTTTTTTCATTTTTCATTTTTTGTTTTTAACTCACACAAACACACATGTAGCCACAGTTTTTCTTTTTTCTATTTTGATATGCTTTACTCAAACACAATAGACTATGTTGAATAGGTTTTTTTCCATGACCCCATTGATGTGATAACTCTTTAAACCTAAGTTGAATCAATTGCAATGAGTTGTATTCAGTTTTAGGAATTTCTTATTGAATTGAATCTTTGAGCTTGCTATGGTGAAAGATGTATATCATTACTCATTAGAGAGAATAATGGAAAAAGTGAAAAATGTGTGAATAAAGAAATATGACTTATTTTAACAATTGGGGTTGATTTGCCCAAAAAATTGAGAAAAGAGAAAAAGAAAAATTTAGCAAAGGCAAACACCTCAAAGCACAAATTAAAAACTATTCCAATGGTCAAAGACTATGAACAGAACTAGTAACCACTTGAACAAGTGACCAACTGAGTAACCGGGGGTGGGTATCACAAATACGTACCTTCGCGTCAAAAGGTTGGTGACTTTTTCAGGTAAGGATAAAAGTGCAAAAAGCTGAATAGAAAAGCAAAATATTGCAAATAAAGGGCAAGTCACTCCAAGAGTTAGGAAAAAGTCTAAAATAAACAAGAATAAGTGCATGAATAAGTAAATCTCTCTCTTGAAGAAAGCAACTCTCAACCATGGCAGGTAAAAGGAAACAAGGAGAGAGGGAAGTAACCTCGGTGCATGCACACTTCACTGCAATGCTTCAAAGTAGGGGTCTAGGGTAAGAGTTTAAGTGGAAATAAAGGATCAAGTAGCAAAGAGAGCTTGTTTGACAAAGTTTATTTGCTTGAGGACAAGCAAAGGGCTAGGCGTGGGGGTATATGATCAAGCCAAATTTAGACCCATTTTTCATGTTATTATTAATGTTAAATTACACATTTTCTATCTAATTTTGTAGTTTTGATCTTATTTTGCAGAAAGTGGTGTAAAAGGGTAATTTGGTGAAAATGGCCTTAAAACTATTCAAAGAGAGTAGAAGAGATCAAGCCTACATTGCCCAAGTCAGTTTGCCCAAACCAAGCTACAGCAGAAAAGGGAGAAGGATGAAGAATAGTGCAAACTTGCCGTTTGACCAGTAGTTTGCCCAAACAAACTGGGCAAACAAATACCACATAACAAAGTCAGATTGACAGACAGTGTCAGACTGACTGTTTGACCAGTTGTTTGTCCAAACAGTCGGGCAAATAGATTTTACAACAGAATGCAGCAGAAAAGCGAGAAAACTGAAAAACCAAACTCACTACTTTTTCCATGTTAATTTCCACGATTTTGTTATATTCTTAATGGTAAAAAATAGATTTTTACTTGGATTTTAATTTTGGTAAGGTTTGACGCTGAATGTGTTAAAAGGAACCAATAGAGATTGTTTTAGAATTATTTCGGATTAAAAGGTTCTGCCTTGTCCAAGGTTGTGGCCTAAACTTGATGGACAAACAATAGAGATTCAACTTTGACAATTGTACAAAATTAAAAATATTTTAGATAACTGCAAATATGATTAAATAAAATATTAGGATAATAACAATAGAAAAATTTATTGATTTATTTTCTTTCTTTTAAATTTAAATATTTTCTTTATGTTTTGGTTAGAAAAAAGCCTATATGAAGGGTTGCTTTAGGAGAATGAGGATAATTTCATATCTCCTCATCTCATCTCTCTTCATCTATCGATCCCTTTAGCATCTTGAGCTCAACAATTCTCTTCTTCTATATATTTTTTTGCATTTCGTAACGGCTCTTAGTAGTTAAATTCTTTTATCAGTTAAAGGTTAATTTAGTTGAAGTTTTTATCAAGTTGTGAGATCCAATCTGATTTTCTTATCATCTTAAATTTCTTTTTTCATTCTTTTTCTATTTTTGAGGAACATCACCTCCATTGTTGTCTTTTTAGGGATTAAAGAGGCCTATTGAATATTTTAATTAGACAACATATTGCTAATTAACTCAAGTAAATACTTAATTGTTTAATTGAGTTAATAGAAGTAGTAATTAACATATTTGTTTATGTTATGAAATTGAATAATTTCGTTTATATAATTCGCTTATAATTATTAATCAAGTTTGAGTTTTTTTAATACAATTAATTAATTAAATCTACATGCTTGTTGGGGTTATTAATTAATTAGAGATTAATTTAGCACTTTGCAAATTAATCTATTATTAAGGAATAATTTATGAGATTCACTTGTTTGAACACTTTAACCAAACAATAAAAAATTAAGTAAATTATCTTTAGAATCAATGATCAATTGATAAATCTCTTAACTTTGTTTACCTTCAGCTGAGTTCTTATTATTAATTGTTTTCACTATTCTTTCACATTTATTATTTTTTCCTCTTAAGTTTTCTTGAATCAAAATTTCCAATTGAACTTTCCTTTTCTTCTCTTTTTATTTCAAAATTCCTTTTTTTCTCTTTTCTCACTTGACATTTAAAATAAATAAATTTAAAATCTCTATGGGATCAACACTCATTAACACTATGTACAAAATTCTTGAATTAGAAAAAAAAATCTGATATATTTAGCGGATTAGACACCCGCCATTCGCTTGTTTGAACACTTTAACAAAACAATAGAAAATTAAGTGAATTATCTTTAGAATCAATGACCAATTGATAAACCTCTTAACTTGGATCACCTTCAGCTGAGTTCTTAATATTAATTGTTTATTTCATTTCATTATTTTATCATTATTTATTTTTCCTCTTAAGTTTTCTTTAAAAAAAAATTTGCAATTGAAATTTATTTTTTCTTCTCTTTGCTCACTTGGCATTTAAAATAAATAAATTTAGTCTCTGTGGGATCGATACTCATTCACCATATCTATAGAATTCTTGAATTGAAAAAGGAGAATCTGTAATATTTGGTAGATTCGACGCCTGTCACTATTCTATTATTCCTCCTATATGTAATGTCATTCAATATCATCTCATTAATCTTACATCCACCTATTATATGTTGTGAAAACCCAACTTATGCCTATTTTGCATAGGTACAACTTAGCTTTCATAGATCTCTACCCCTTTGACACCTCCTGCACAACTCAAAACTGATAACATGCTAAATTCATATTATGATATTTCATTTTGAGAAGACTGAATTGTGAACTGGTGGTTTTTTTTTTTCAATTTTAGACATTATTTTAAATCTCTTAACAACCTGTGCAATGTGAGACAACTAAAAGTAATTTTCTTCATAGGTTTTAGAACTTAAATAATGCAATTATAGAAATAGCTTAAGCACTTGAACAAAGGATCAAATCCCATTATCGAGTATATCATAAGGTCAAAAATCATTTTTTATCAACTTGCTACATTAGAAATGGTGTTCCTTAGCTAGTTAACGATATTGTGGAAGATTTGATTCTTTATGTAGACCTTTTACCCAAGTCATTTAAATCTGAAATGTCTCCATATCTAACCATGATTTGCATGCTCTTCTCTATAGCAAAGAAGCACAATTGAAAATGGAAAAATTATCACGTAATTGGACTGCCTCTCCTACTACCTAATTTGCTAATAAGCCTTCTTCCAATAGAGGAGCCAAGTCCAAACAAGGAGATGGATATTCTTCCATGTATTAATCTACACAACCAAGGTCTCTATCTTTAATTATTTATCAAAATCAATTGTGCAAGCCATATGACATGGTAGCGTCGTTCTCCATGAATCTAGATGTATACTAAAATATATCTCCATCACCATAAAGCATCAACCAACTTTGCAATATCTCTTTCTCCATCAATGTAGTCATAGATCATAGATTTAAGATCCAATTACTATCTTATCTTTGACATAAGTTTGCACATAAGACACCATATTAAGGAACTGATAGAATGATTATTGACAATGGTAATCCCATTGATAGCGGTTGTCGAAGCCGTAAAAAATAAACTTATTAACAATTGATAGAGCATATTTTAGTCCATTTTATCTTGATATTATTGATGTTAATTTACAAGTTTTCTGCTTAATTTAGTGCTTTTGATATTATTTTGCATAAAATGGTGTAAAGAGACATTTTGGAGAAAATACCCTTAAAACTGCCTTAAATGGAGCAAAGGAGAGCAAGCATGCCAAGTTGAAATCAAGTAAAACTAAATAAGGAAAGTTCTAAATAAGGAAAGTGGCAAATAAGGAAAGTGGCAAATAAGGAAAGAATATTCAGCCAAAGCAATTTGAAATTCAGATTTCAAATCTCCAAGTAGCCACTTCCTTAGTTAGAAGCCAAATCTCAAATTGCCATAAATGAAAAGCCAAAAAATGAAAGTATTTTGAATTTCAAATCTTCAAGGTTTATATTCGAATTTTGAATTTCAAAATCCAGCTTATTAAGGAAGCTAAGTCCAAAGATCACATGCTTGCCACCTCATGCTATACACATTCAAAATTCAAATTGCAAATGGAGGCTCCACCTTCCTTATTTGTGCATGGGCAGCAAGGATAGTGTGAAGGCAAGTCTTAGGTGTAATACCCGGCTAGACTCCGGTATCGGAATCCCTACCGCCCGGTGGGACCTCGGATGTCGGAAACCTCTAGAAGGGTAAAACTTTGATTTTATGAAATGTTTTCATGTATTTCATGTTTTTAAGTAAGAATTAAATGAGTTTTTGCATGAAAAATCTTTGAAAGGAAAACCCAGGTTCGGCCGCCGAACTCCAAAGTTCGGCCGCCGAACATGCATGCTTTCGGAGGGACTTTAGGCGCCCAAAAGTTTTGAGTGAGGGAAATGCAGGTTCGGCCGCCGAACTCCAAGTTCGGCCGCCGAACCTTGCATGCATGCGGAGGCACTTTCGGCCCCCGAACGTGGCCTGGCCAGCCACCTATAAAAGGGGCACTTAGCCGAAATGGGAGAGTTTTCTCCCATTTTCAGCCACAGCAAGCTTCCGACCTCCCTCTCCCAAATCTTGTGTTTTTCCTTCAATCCCCACCATTTTTCTACGAGTTTTAAGGTTCCACAAAAGTTTTTGAGTGTTTTTAAGCAAGTTTGGAGCTTGGAAGTCTTGGAGCTAAATCCCTCCATTTTCCGAGCTAGGGTCGTTCTTCCTCTCGATCTTCAAGAGGTAAGCTTCGATCTATGCTTCTTTTATGTTTTATGAAAGTTTTATGCAAGTTGATGGGGTAGAATGCATGTTTAGGCTTGTTGTTAGGTTTATGGAATTATGTTGTGATTTGTACAATGTATGTTGGAAATGTGTTGTTTGAAGTGTTGTAGTTGGGGTATAGTATAGTTTGAGACCCCTAGGTGTGAGGTATGATGTGTATGCATGTGTATAAACAAGTTTATGCATGTTTTGAGGCGTTTTGGAGGCTGTGGACACAAGGCAGCCAAGTTTCTGCCCTTCGGCAGAAACTCAGGTTCGGCCGCCGAAGTGACTTTCGGCCGCCGAACCCCCTTGTGGAGGCAGTTTCGGCTGCCGAAGCCTGCCCCCGAAACTCAAGTTTCGTCTCTGTCTGGGAGGTTCGGCCGCCGAAAGTGCCGCCGAACCTGCATGACTTTCGGCTGCAGAGGGACTTTCGGCCGCCGAACCTGCCGCCGAAAGTGCCCTGTTCAGCCATTTCTTGCATGTTTTCATGTGATGTTTTCAGGATGTTTTGGGGGGTTTTTGGGGAGTATTTCAGAGTCATGTTCATGTATGTTTGGTGCCTCATTTGAGTCCACCTGTGTAGGTTCGGACCCGAGGAACCGAGACCCCCGGTTGTGAGATAGTCGTTCAGAGTTCGTTGTTAAAGCTTCAGTTATCATGTGAGTGGAACAACCCCTTAAGCTTTAAAGTAAATGAATAAATGAATGAATCATAAAGCATTGCCCATGCATCATTATGCCATGCAATATTAGGTTGTTTGCATTAGAATTCACGAATATGTTGCATTGCATACTTTGTTGTTGATGCGGATGAATGTTGAATGATCCATTAGCCCTTGTATGTCATGATAGCCTATGTGAGTCCAGGTGTGCCTGCTACGGCTCTACGCCCCTGGCACTATGACTGATTATGAAAGTCCGGGTGTGCCTGCTACGGCTCTACGCCCCCGGCATGTATAAGTAAGAAAGATAGGGGCTAAATGGTGACAAGTTCATCCTTGTTGTGAAATGTTTGTGTTATGGCGCATACATGAAAGCATGAATAAGAAAAAGTTAAATGATAATAATAATAAAATGAATAATAATATACCTAAAAATGGAGGAATTAAAACAAATGTTTTTAGTTTCTGCTCACTGGGCTCTAGTAGCTCACCCCACTCCCTTTATCCCCAGAGTTGCAGGTACAGGATAGATCGAGAAGTCGGCTAGAGTGAAGTCAAGTCATGTATGTTGTAATAGATAGTAGTGGACATGAACATGATGTAATGAATATTTATGACCATGTAATGTAATGAATGATTTGATGATGTATTGAGGATTATAGTAGTGCTTGACCTAGAGGTGTGTGAATCCCCATTATGTACAGAATGTTTAATGAGTAATGATGTTAATGACCATGATTATCCAAGCTGTTATGTATGATGATGATACCCCATTGGAGTATTTGATGAGGACTCCAGTGTGGGGTTTATGTATGATTTTGTGCATGCCCAGGTTTTGCTTGGATAAGAGAAAAGAAAAATTTTTACAGATCATGTATATGTTGCTATGTATGGGATTCCACAGGTTTACAGGAGGTATGTAGGCTTGCTACGGGTCCCGGCGGCCTTAAGCCGATCTGGATCCTAGCGCCGGTAACGGGTCGGATTTCCGGGTCGTTACAGAGTGGTATCAGAGCCCTAGGTTCATATGATCGGACCTAGAGTGTCGGGCTCATAGATGTTCTAGAAGGTCAAGCACACTAGGAAAATCATGTCCACTAGGATAGGATGTAGAGTCCTGTCTATATGATGATATGATATGCCATGATGATATGCATGTGCATAAATGCTATGATGTGATGCTATGTATGTGATGAGGGTTCATGTGTTTCCACATGAACCATATGATGCTAATGATTGTTTATGCTATGTGTTGTTTTTCAGAAGACTGGCCTAGACCCACCACAGTGACCGAGATCAAAAGTTTTCTGGGTTTAGCAGGTTACTACAGGAGGTTCGTTCAGGACTTCTCAAAGATTGCTGCTCCTATGACCAAATTGACAAAGAAGAATCAGAAGTTCATATGGACCGATCAGTGTGAGGAAAGCTTTGAGGAGCTTAAGAGGAGGTTGACTTCAGCACCGGTGTTAGCTCTGCCAAAAAGTGATGATGACTTCTCAGTATATTGTGATGCGTCCCGTGTGGGACTGGGTTGTGTGCTAATGCAAAATGAGAGGGTGATCGCTTATGCTTCTAGGCAGCTGAAGAAGCATGAGCTGAATTACCCCACACATGACCTAGAAATGGCAGCAGTGATCTTTGCACTCAAGATGTGGAGGCATTACCTTTATGGGGTAAAGTGTGAGATCTTCACAGATCATAAGAGCCTGCAGCACATCTTGAGTCAGAGAGATTTGAATTTGAGGCAGAGGAGATGGGTAGAGCTGTTGAGTGACTATGATTGCAAGATTCAGTACCATCCGGGTAAGGCGAATGTTGTGGCAGACGCCCTAAGCCGGAAATCACTCGGCAGTCTATCCCACATTTCAGCAGAGAGGAGGCCGGTGGTGAAGGAGTTCCACAGACTTATGAGTGAGGGATTACAGTTGGAGTTGTCTGGCACAGGTGCCTTAGTGGCTCAGATGAGAGTGACACCCGTGTTTCTGGAGCAGGTAGCTCAGAAACAGCATGAGGACCCAGAGTTGGTCAGGATAGCCAGAACGGTTCAGTCAGGCCAGAGCAATGAGTTCAAGTTTGATGATAAGGGGATCCTCCGCTACGGGAACAGATTATGTGTGCCAGATGACATTGGTCTGAAGGGAGATATTATGGGGGAAGCCCATAATACCAGGTATAGTGTTCACCCTGGAGCCACCAAGATGTATCAGGATCTGAAGAGAGTGTATTGGTGGCCAGCTATGAAGAAGGACGTGGCACTGTTCGTGTCAGCCTGCGATGTGTGTCAGAGGGTGAAACTAGAGCATCAGAAGCCGGCTGGAATGCTTAACCCGCTACCTATTCCAGAATGGAAATGGGAGAACATAGCTATGGACTTCGTAGTGGGGTTACCGGCGACGTCCAACAGATTAGACTCCATATGGGTGATTGTGGACAGACTCACCAAATCTGCTCACTTCATCCCTGTCAGGAGTGGTTACTCTGTGGACAAGTTGGCACAGGTGTACGTAAACGAGATTGTCAGACTGCATGGGGTCCCGGTATCTATAGTGTCAGATAGAGGGCCCCAGTTCACCTCCAGGTTTTGGCGGAGTCTGCAGAACGCTATGGGTACCAGATTAGACTTCAGTACTGCCTTCCACCCACAGACGGACGGACAGTCAGAGAGGACCATCCAGACAATAGAGGATATGCTCAGAATGTGTGTGCTAGATTTTGGCGGTTCTTGGAGGCAGCATCTACCTTTGGTGGAGTTTGCCTACAATAACAGCTATCATGCTAGCATAGGGATGGCTCCATATGAAGCTTTGTATGGGAGGAAGTGCAGATCACCTATCTGCTGGGAGGAAGTAGGAGAGAGGACCCTTGCGGGTCCGGAGTTAGTAGAGCTTACCAGCAGGGTAGTACCCATAATCAGAGAGAGGATCAAGACTGCTGCTAGTCGGCAGAAGAGTTATGCAGATATCCGCAGAAGACAGCTAGAGTTTCAGGAGGGGGATTTGGTTTTGCTCAAGGTGTCTCCTATGAAAGGAGTGGTTCGGTTCGGGAAGAAGGGTAAGTTAGCTCCACGGTACATCGGTCCTTTCGAGGTGCTTCAGAGGGTCGGTAATGTGTCGTACAAGCTAGACTTGCCTGCTTCGATGGAGAGAATCCATCCGGTTTTCCATGTTTCTCTGTTACGGAAGTACGTGTCGGATCCTGGAAAGGTTCTTAGTGAGCCTGATATGGAGATCCATGAGGATCTCACCTATGTAGAACAGCCAGTGCGGATCCTAGACACTCAGATCAGAAAGCTTAGGAACAAGGAAATCCCGATGGTGAAAGTCCTTTGGAACCACCACAATATTGAAGAATGCACCTGGGAGACACGGGAGTCCATGCTCCAGCAATACCCCCATCTGTTTTGAGGTGAGTGTTAGTTGTTCTATGTGTTGCACGTATGATATATTGTATACTATGTGGTATGTTATGATTGATGCCATGCTTTGTATGTTAGTTGAGGAACATTCGGGGACGAATGTTCTTAAGGGGGGGAGAATGTAATACCCGGCTAGACTCCGGTATCGGAATCCCTACCGCCCGGTGGGACCTCGGATGTCGGAAACCTCTAGAAGGGTAAAACTTTGATTTTATGAAATGTTTTCATGTATTTCATGTTTTTAAGTAAGAATTAAATGAGTTTTTGCATGAAAAATCTTTGAAAGGAAAACCCAGGTTCGGCCGCCGAACATGCATGCTTTCGGAGGGACTTTAGGCGCCCGAAAGTTTTGAGTGAGGGAAATGCAGGTTCGGCCGCCGAACTCCAAGTTCGGCCGCCGAACCTTGCATGCATGCGGAGGCACTTTCGGCCCCCGAACGTGGCCTGGCCAGCCACCTATAAAAGGGGCACTTAGCCGAAATGGGAGAGTTTTCTCCCATTTTCAGCCACAGCAAGCTTCCGACCTCCCTCTCCCAAATCTTGTGTTTTTCCTTCAATCCCCACCATTTTTCTACGAGTTTTAAGGTTCCACAAAAGTTTTTGAGTGTTTTTAAGCAAGTTTGGAGCTTGGAAGTCTTGGAGCTAAATCCCTCCATTTTCCGAGCTAGGGTCGTTCTTCCTCTCGATCTTCAAGAGGTAAGCTTCGATCTATGCTTCTTTTATGTTTTATGAAAGTTTTATGCAAGTTGATGGGGTAGAATGCATGTTTAGGCTTGTTGTTAGGTTTATGGAATTATGTTGTGATTTGTACAATGTATGTTGGAAATGTGTTGTTTGAAGTGTTGTAGTTGGGGTATAGTATAGTTTGAGACCCCTAGGTGTGAGGTATGATGTGTATGCATGTGTATAAACAAGTTTATGCATGTTTTGAGGCGTTTTGGAGGCTGTGGACACAAGGCAGCCAAGTTTCTGCCCTTCGGCAGAAACTCAGGTTCGGCCGCCGAAGTGACTTTCGGCCGCCGAACCCCCTTGTGGAGGCAGTTTCGGCTGCCGAAGCCTGCCCCCGAAACTCAAGTTTCGTCTCTGTCTGGGAGGTTCGGCCGCCGAAAGTGCCGCCGAACCTGCATGACTTTCGGCTGCAGAGGGACTTTCGGCCGCCGAACCTGCCGCCGAAAGTGCCCTGTTCAGCCATTTCTTGCATGTTTTCATGTGATGTTTTCAGGATGTTTTGGGGGGTTTTTGGGGAGTATTTCAGAGTCATGTTCATGTATGTTTGGTGCCTCATTTGAGTCCACCTGTGTAGGTTCGGACCCGAGGAACCGAGACCCCCGGTTGTGAGATAGTCGTTCAGAGTTCGTTGTTAAAGCTTCAGTTATCATGTGAGTGGAACAACCCCTTAAGCTTTAAAGTAAATGAATAAATGAATGAATCATAAAGCATTGCCCATGCATCATTATGCCATGCAATATTAGGTTGTTTGCATTAGAATTCACGAATATGTTGCATTGCATACTTTGTTGTTGATGCGGATGAATGTTGAATGATCCATTAGCCCTTGTATGTCATGATAGCCTATGTGAGTCCAGGTGTGCCTGCTACGGCTCTACGCCCCTGGCACTATGACTGATTATGAAAGTCCGGGTGTGCCTGCTACGGCTCTACGCCCCCGGCATGTATAAGTAAGAAAGATAGGGGCTAAATGGTGACAAGTTCATCCTTGTTGTGAAATGTTTGTGTTATGGCGCATACATGAAAGCATGAATAAGAAAAAGTTAAATGATAATAATAATAAAATGAATAATAATATACCTAAAAATGGAGGAATTAAAACAAATGTTTTTAGTTTCTGCTCACTGGGCTCTAGTAGCTCACCCCACTCCCTTTATCCCCAGAGTTGCAGGTACAGGATAGATCGAGAAGTCGGCTAGAGTGAAGTCAAGTCATGTATGTTGTAATAGATAGTAGTGGACATGAACATGATGTAATGAATATTTATGACCATGTAATGTAATGAATGATTTGATGATGTATTGAGGATTATAGTAGTGCTTGACCTAGAGGTGTGTGAATCCCCATTATGTACAGAATGTTTAATGAGTAATGATGTTAATGACCATGATTATCCAAGCTGTTATGTATGATGATGATACCCCATTGGAGTATTTGATGAGGACTCCAGTGTGGGGTTTATGTATGATTTTGTGCATGCCCAGGTTTTGCTTGGATAAGAGAAAAGAAAAATTTTTACAGATCATGTATATGTTGCTATGTATGGGATTCCACAGGTTTACAGGAGGTATGTAGGCTTGCTACGGGTCCCGGCGGCCTTAAGCCGATCTGGATCCTAGCGCCGGTAACGGGTCGGATTTTCGGGTCGTTACATTAGGCAGCTTGGGCAGCATCTTTGAGACACTAGGGCAGCAAGCAAAGACCAAAGGACCCACTCCTTGTAATTGAAGAACATGCCACACGCCTCTCCCTTCACTTATGCATGGGCAGCAAGACAAGAAGTTCAAGGGCAATTTGGGCAGCCTCTTGAAGACACATTGATCAAGCATAATTTAGCCACATTTTTATTATATTTATCACTGTTTAATTACACATTTTTCTAGCTTAATTTATGTTTTTGTTATGTTTTTGTTATGTTTTTGTTATGTTTTTGTAAAAAAGGAATAAAATGGAAAGTTTGAGAAAAAGTGCAGAAAAAACTAGAAAAGTGATTGGGTCAATGTGATTTGGCCAAATCACCCGTAGAAATCAGAAGCAGAAAGCTAAGCCAGAAATCTGGAGGCAACACACAGAAACGATTTGGGCAAGTGATCTACCCAAATCACCCCCCAAATCACATTGACGCAGAGAGACAGCAGAAGCAGGAAAAGCGCAGAAAACTGAAATTCAAAAGCAAAGAATTCCAAATCCATTTCAAACACCACTAGACCAGTCCCAAGAGCCACGGGAATATCTTTCACCAAAGGAATTCCATCCACAATAAAATTCAAAGACAAAAGAGGAATTAAAGACCACAAAGACCAAGTCAAAATTGGGATCTCCTAACCCTAATTAAATTTGGAATCTCCACCTATAAAGAGGACAGCATCTAGACCAGCAAGGGGCATGATATCAGCGTCGGCAATTCTGCAGAATCTCGGCAGTCACACAACAACTTCTCCATTCTTTTCTTTCTTATTATCTTTTTGTGTATTTTGTCCACCATGAGTGGCTAAACACTTTCCTTTCTAGTTGAAGTTGGAAATTTCATATTTGTGATGAATTGAGAGATTTAATACTCCATTATTAATGTAATACCCGGCAGATTCAGACATCGGAATTTCTACCGTCCGGTGGAATTCAAGGATGTCAGAGGTTTCTAGAAGGGTAAGAGAAAGGTTTTCTAAAATATTTTCAAGTATTTGAAAGGTTTAGAGTGAAAATGATTGAGTTTGGAAGAGAAAAGGCCAAGGAGGCAGAATGCAGGTTCGGCCCCCGAAAGTTAAAGTTCGGCCGCCGAAAGTCCCCTAGTTTCGGCCCCCGAAGGCAATGTTTGGCCGCCGAACGTTGCATGGTTTCGCATGCAGGTTTGGCCGCCGAACCTGAGGCGGTTGCTCATCTATAAGGGCACCGAGTGGCAGAAAAAGGGGGAGACTTCTTCTCTCCTTCTGGCCTAGGTAAGTTCTTGATCTCCTTGAAGTGTTTTCATGGTTTTTTCTTCAACTCTTTCAAGGTTTTAATGAGTTTTCCCCTTGTTTTGAAAAGGTAGGAGCTTTAAACAAGGTTTTAGAGTTTGATGCGTTTGAAGCTTGGTTTCTCCATATCTTTGCGTTTGAATCATACTAGCCTTTGTTCTTCAAGAGGTAAGTGTTGATCCATGGTTTTTATGATGTTTTATATGAGTTTTGTAAAGGGAAAAGGGAGCTAGGCATGAGTTTGCATGAGATGGGCATATAGGGTTGATGAATCCTTTATGTTTGATGTGTGCCTTGTGAGCTTGTTTTGTTGGAGTTTAAGTTGTTTTAAGCTCCTTTATGCTTGTTAAAGTGTTTATGCATGTTTTAGAGGGGTTAAATGCATGTATTGAGGGTTGAGCAGGTGATGGAGGGACTGGCAGGCGTCCTTGTGCACGAAACTGAGTTCTGGATGAACTCAGGTTCGGCCGCCGAAAGTCCAAGTTAGGCCGCCGAACATGCCTGACTTTCGTCTCTAGAGGAGACATTCGGCCGCCGAAGGTGCTGCCGAAGGTGCCCTGTCCAGCCTTCCTTTGCTTGTTTTGCATGCATGTTTTGAGGTGTTTTAGCGGGGTTTTGGGAAGGTGTATAAGAGATGTTTATCAGTTGTATAGAGTATGTTTGGTACCTCATTTAAGTCCTCCATTGTAGGATTGGACCCGAGAAAACGAGGTATTGAGCAGTAGTAGCTGCTTCAGAGTTAGAGTTGGTCCAGAGCTAGTTAGCCCAGAGTTAGCCAAGCAGAGGCTACAGGTGAGTGGAACTAACTTAATGTTTTAACTTGAGAAATGACATATCTTAGCATGATCCATGCATCATAAGATGCCATGTTTTATATTAGGTTGTGTTGCATTAGAACTCACGAATATGCTGCATTGCATAAGATGATATTTGTGTGGATGAACATTGGATGATCCTTAGCCCTTGATAGAGCACAGAGTATAGATATAGAGTTATGGCATGAGGTAGCCATACCAGGTCGCCCCTGGATAGTCCAGGTCGCTCCTGGTACTATGAGAGAGACAGTTTGACCTGACTCAGATAGAGAAGTCCAGGTGAGGCCTAATCGCCCCTGGCACAGTTGGCCTTGTGATAGAGCCATGGAAGAGAAGTCCAGGTGAGGCCTAATCGCCCCAGGCAAGTTGGACATATTGTTATATGTATACATTGAAGGGCTATTGGTGACAAGTTCATCCTTTTGATGATATGTTGTGATATGATGCATTTCATGAGAACATGTAATTAATGAACTGTTTTGCCTGTTCCTTCTCACTGGGCTGTAGTAGCTCATCCCACTCCCTTAACCCCAGTTTTGCAGGTTCTGAGATAGCTATGGGAAGTCAAAGTCAGCAAGAGTACAGAGAACAGTGATGCATGAATGTATGTTTGTAATAGCATAGTGGACATGATGTAATTAAAAGATTAGTTGTCATGTAATGTATCGATATGTACTATCAGTTACTGGATAGACTTGTGCTTTCTCTAGTGTCGTTGCCGTAGTGTGATGTATGATTAATCCCTTTGTACATGCATCCTGTTTTACGTTTCTTGATGAGAAATGTGTGAGTTGGGCTTAACGTATGGCTTTGATGAGATACCAATGGGATGTGTTGCAGATTAAAAAGGGTTTCATTCCCTTGACCCACAGCAGATAGTAGTCCCTGGTATAGGCCCTGAGGGCCATTTCAGATTGACATATCTGAGTAGCAACAGTTAAGCCTACAGAGTTTTACAGGATTTGTTGAGTCGTTTTGTATCATGTATGGGATTATCAGGTACACAGAGAGTATAGTTGGCTGACTACGGGTCCCGGCGGCCTTAAGCCGATCTGGATCCTAGTGCCAGTGATGGTTCGGACCGTTACTGAGGGGTACCGATTTCCGGGTCGTTACAGATTGGTATCAGAGCATAGGGCCTCTAGAGTACGATGTGCTGAGTCAGTATACTCAGGGATCAGAGCTATCTCACATCGGAAAGAGGTTAAGATGTCAGACGTGTAGATCTTCGAGTACGGTGTGTTGAGCGAAGATGCTCAAGGATCAGATTCCCACATCGGAAAGAGGTGTTGTCTTATATAGGAGGAAAAGCACAATAGGTACAATCATGTCCACTAGGATAGGATGTGGAGTCCTGTCTTGCATGATGATGTGAAATGCCATGATGAGCTGCATGTGCATTATTGATATGTTTGATATGTGCATTATTGGTCTACTTGATATGTGTTAAGGAGTCATGTGTTTTCACATGGATTATTTGATGATATGTTTGTGTGATGTTGTGCTTTTCAGCGGTAGGATGAGAGGAACTCGTCGATCTGCTAGATTGACTGGAGCTCCGTCGGAGGATGAGGACATGGATGCTCATCTCCCAGTTCTGCAAAAGGCAACATCAGACAGTTTAAGCAGAGAAGGTACATCAAGGGACCCTAGAAGGTCTAGTGATGAGAGTAGAAGGGGAGTTGTGCAGAGTGGTATGTCAGGGTTTAGGAGAGTCCTAGAGGAGGATGTGCAGAGCAGAGATGGTAGCTTTGGCAGGAGCAGGTTAGGAGGAGATATGGGTGAGTCTCAAGGAGGCACTCAGGCCTCGAGATTTGTTCCACCTCAGTATCCACCCTACCAGTGGGGGGCAGAGTACCCGATGAGAGGTACATCAGAGTTTCCTAGTTATCACCCATATCCCACCTTTATGCCCTATCCTTCCTTTTATCCGCCATATCCACCGCCACATCCACAGTATACCACGTTTCCACTCTTCTTTGGTTATCCAAGTTTAGCAAACCCTACCTCAGGGAATGTTACACCTCCTCCACCACCAATAGAACCAGTAGCCCCAGTTGTCCAAATACCTAAGCCTAGTTCACCTGGAGGAAGTAGGGTACAGATGACAGACTATTTGCGGTTAGATGTTCCCAAGTTTGAGACTGGTGATGACCCTTTTGAGTATCTCAGAATGGTCAAGATGATAACTGATGAGTTGGGAGCCAGTGAGCGTAGAGCCATTCAGATGGCAGGGGTCACATTGAAATGTGAAAAGGCAAGGGAATGGTTCAACCAGTATGTGAACCCGAGGGTAGAAAGCTTATCCTGGGAGCAGTTTGCAACAGAGTTTGCTGAAGGGGCTTTTCTAGATAGCACAAGGAAGAGGTTCCATGATATAGTAGATATGGCACAGAAGAGAGAAGCTATTGCCAAACTTGCAGGGACAAGTGATGTGAATCTCTCCCCTCTGCACGAGGCTGGTATAGAAAGGAAGAAGGGAGGTAGAGGCCTCAGACGATCAAAGAAGAACAAGTTCTGGAAGCAGATCAAGTCTGGTCTGGGAATAGGTGAGGGATCGAGCTCTGGTTTGAACAACTCCAAATGTCCGAGGTGCGGTAGGCCGCACAAGGGAGTCTGTTTAGTAGGGACAACAGCATGTTTCAGGTGCGGACAGGAGGGGCACATAGCACGTGAGTGTTCCACCGCGACTTTGATAACACAGTCCCAGCAGACAGCCTCAGACAGAGTGACTCAGCCAGGAGCTTTAGCCTTGGCGTTGGGCAGAGGCAGAGGGAGCGAGATCACTCCTTCTTCCATAGGTTCCCCAGGTGAAGGTCCGTCAGTACCAGCACGGATCTTCGCTTTGACGCAGCAGGAGGCTGACACATCGGACAGGGCGGTAACAGGTACTTTTCACTTCCATATGTTTTGATGTGTCTACTCTTAGAGACTCTGATGCTTTGTTTTCCTTCGTGCTTGAGGGATTAGACTGTCCTCTTTAGGTCAATAGACCCAAGTGTGATCCATCAGCGGCAGAGGTAGTCTGCCAGTTGAGTTCAGTGCTAGTTCAGTGTTAGTTGTGAGTAGGTGCCTTCCAACTGACCTAGTGGTTCTAGAGTGATTGATTGACATCATTCTAGGGGTGGATGGGCTAGCTACTCATAGTCTTGCTTGAGATAGCAGAGACAGAGTCGTCAGGCTTAGAGATCAGGGTGGCTCACAAGTGGTATGTTGAGGGGACAGTGTAGAGATGCCTGAAATGTAATATCAGCCCTCTAAGCTCGTAAACTAGTTAAGAGAGGGTATCAAAGGTTTCGTGCTTCTGTCAGAGAGTATAGCAGTTCGTCAGATTAGGAGGGGAACCAGGTTGCGTGCCCGCAGCCATAGAAAAATTTGAGATGTTGTTCCAAATAAGCCGTCAGGTTTACCACCTGCTAAGAGACTAGAATGGGATATAGGACTGATGTCTAAACCCAGAACCATTCTTCGTCTTCTCTGCAGGATGACACCAGTAGAGTGAGGGAGATAGAAAAAGCCAAACGAGTAAGTAACTAGAGTTAGTAAGCCTGGAAAGCTGCTTGAGAGTGTTGCTATGAGATGCTCTGGCCTTGGATTTTATCCAGGTATAGGGAGAATGATCTCTCATCTCCGAGTGCAGCCCTCAAGGATAATCAATAAGTCAGAGAACAAAATAAGAAATAAGAGAGTAAGAACAGCATAACAGGAAGTGAAAGAGAGCAGATGAAGGAAAAGAGAAGAGTAAATAAACTAGAAGAGAACAGAAAAAGAAAAGAGGAAGAATACGTGTAAGTTTAGGAGGAGCTTTCAGTTTAATCTGGGATTAGGTAGTAGGTGAGGCAGAGAAAAGAGTTAGTCTTTTCTTCAGTAGATTCCTGAGGGAAGATTCGTTAGCTTTCGCTTGGATCTTCATCCTGACTCAGTAGGAGGCTCACACATCGAACACGGTGACGTCAGATACGTTCACGTGAGGGTGTTCAGATGTGTAGGTTACCGTGGACCCTGATGTTTCTTTCCCTGTTGTCTTGAGAGCCTTAGATAGAGGGGGGTTTGATGACTTCTGGGCTTCGAGTGTTTTCTCTGGGTTAGTGGACCCGAGTATGATCCATCTGCGGCAGCGTCAGTCAGTTCAGCTTAGAGTTTGTGGTGAGTAGATGCAATCCAGCTGACCTTATGGTTCTAGAGTTGACTGGTGATGTCAATCTAGGGCGGATTGGCTAACTACTCATAGTACTACCTGTGTCTGCAGAGACAAGGTAGGAGAGGTCAGAGTTCAGAGGCTAAGATGGATCTGAGGCAGTCCGTTAGAGGGACAGTATAGGGGTGCCTAGAAGTTCATGTCAGCCCATTAGGCTCATCGTTTACACAGGAAAGGTTGTCAAAGGGTTCTAGCTCTTGTGCGCATGTATAGTAGTCAGGTCAAGGAATCAGTCTCCATGCCCGTTGTGAATGAGTTCTAGATGTTTGTACCCAGACAAGCTGTCAGGTTTACCATCTGTCAGGGAGTCAGAGTGTGGAATAGAAATGGTGTCTGGACGCAGACCTATTTCTTTCCTTCTACCCTACAGGATGGCACCTGCAGAGAGAGCATAGTCAGCGGAGGATAGAAAAGCTTGGTAGATAAAGGTTCTATCCGACCTAGTACCTCACCCTGAAATGTTCCAGTGTTGGTGTGAGAAACGAAGGATGAAACCTTGAGATTTTGTAACGACTGTGAGCAGTTGATGCAAAATCACTACCAAGGACAGGTGTTCTTATGTCGAATTGATGATGATAGATCTGAGATTCGGACACTATGTGCTGAGAGGTAGAGAAAAGCAATTGAATAGAGCTGAGATCAAAGTTGTAGTAAAGAGTCTATACCAGAAGTAAAGGGTACAATAAACTGCTCAGCGACTCTGAGTATACAAGACAGATATTACTGAGTGAGGCAGATGAGATGTTAGCTGCCCTCAGTCAGAAGTCGTTTATCAGTTTATCCTATAGAAACAGATAGCTCGAAAGCTAGAGAGCGAGAGCGCTAGAGATAGTCCAAAGAGAAGCATGCCCATTATCTATGACGTAGTGTAGAATTTACGAGAACACGGCATCGAGGCCAAGTTCTATCAGACGAGTTCGGTTTTGGGGGATGTCTGTTTGAATCTAAAATAGATAGACAGGTAAAGCTAGAGGCAAGGACAGAAGAGTATGAAGATAGCGAAGAAGAGTCAAAGAGAAAGAAACGTTAGCAATCAGTGTAAAGTGTGAACACAGATTAAGCAGTGAAGGGTCAACAGAGTTAGGAAGTATAGAGAACCCGAGAGGGTTTCCGTCAGTAATCTCTGTGTCTCTTTGCAGAGGAAGGTGTTAGGCTTTCCTTACTTTCTTTTTTACATGTGTGTTTCTTGTGTGAACATTCGAGGACGAATGTTCTTAAAGGGGGGAAGAATGTAATACCCGGCAGATTCAGACATCGGAATTTCTACCGTCCGGTGGAATTCAAGGATGTCAGAGGTTTCTAGAAGGGTAAGAGAAAGGTTTTCTAAAATATTTTCAAGTATTTGAAAGGTTTAGAGTGAAAATGATTGAGTTTGGAAGAGAAAAGGCCAAGGAGGCAGAATGCAGGTTCGGCCCCCGAAAGTTAAAGTTCGGCCGCCGAAAGTCCCCTAGTTTCGGCCCCCGAAGGCAATGTTTGGCCGCCGAACGTTGCATGGTTTCGCATGCAGGTTTGGCCGCCGAACCTGAGGCGGTTGCTCATCTATAAGGGCACCGAGTGGCAGAAAAAGGGGGAGACTTCTTCTCTCCTTCTGGCCTAGGTAAGTTCTTGATCTCCTTGAAGTGTTTTCATGGTTTTTTCTTCAACTCTTTCAAGGTTTTAATGAGTTTGCCCCTTGTTTTGAAAAGGTAGGAGCTTTAAACAAGGTTTTAGAGTTTGATGCATTTGAAGCTTGGTTTCTCCATATCTTTGCGTTTGAATCATACTAGCCTTTGTTCTTCAAGAGGTAAGTGTTGATCCATGGTTTTTATGATGTTTTATATGAGTTTTGTAAAGGGAAAAGGGAGCTAGGCATGAGTTTGCATGAGATGGGCATATAGGGTTGATGAATCCTTTATGTTTGATGTGTGCCTTGTGAGCTTGTTTTGTTGGAGTTTAAGTTGTTTTAAGCTCCTTTATGCTTGTTAAAGTGTTTATGCATGTTTTAGAGGGGTTAAATGCATGTATTGAGGGTTGAGCAGGTGATGGAGGGACTGGCAGGCGTCCTTGTGCACGAAACTGAGTTCTGGATGAACTCAGGTTCGGCCGCCGAAAGTCTAAGTTAGGCCGCCGAACATGCCTGACTTTCGTCTCTGGAGGAGACATTCGGCCGCCGAAGGTGCTGCCGAAGGTGCCCTGTCCAGCCTTCCTTTGCTTGTTTTGCATGCATGTTTTGAGGTGTTTTAGCGGGGTTTTGGGAAGGTGTATAAGAGATGTTTATCAGTTGTATAGAGTATGTTTGGTACCTCATTTAAGTCCTCCATTGTAGGATTGGACCCGAGAAAACGAGGTATTGAGCAGTAGTAGCTGCTTCAGAGTTAGAGTTGGTCCAGAGCTAGTTAGCCCAGAGTTAGCCAAGCAGAGGCTACAGGTGAGTGGAACTAACTTAATGTTTTAACTTGAGAAATGACATATCTTAGCATGATCCATGCATCATAAGATGCCATGTTTTATATTAGGTTGTGTTGCATTAGAACTCACGAATATGCTGCATTGCATAAGATGATATTTGTGTGGATGAACATTGGATGATCCTTAGCCCTTGATAGAGCACAGAGTACAGATATAGAGTTATGGCATGAGGTAGCCATACCAGGTCGCCCCTGGATAGTCCAGGTCGCTCCTGGTACTATGAGAGAGACAGTTTGACCTGACTCAGATAGAGAAGTCCAGGTGAGGCCTAATCGCCCCTGTCAAGTTGGACATATTGTTATATGTATACACTGAAGGGCTATTGGTGACAAGTTCATCCTTTTGATGATATGTTGTGATGTGATGCATTTCATGAGAACATGTAATTAATGAACTGTTTTGCCTGTTCCTTCTCACTGGGCTGTAGTAGCTCATCCCACTCCCTTAACCCCAGTTTTGCAGGTTCTGAGATAGCTATGGGAAGTCAAAGTCAGCAAGAGTACAGAGAACAGTGATGCATGAATGTATGTTTGTAATAGCATAGTGGACATGATGTAATTAAAAGATTAGTTGTCATGTAATGTATCGATATGTACTATCAGTTACTGGATAGACTTGTGCTTTCTCTAGTGTCGTTGCCGTAGTGTGATGTATGATTAATCCCTTTGTACATGCATCCTGTTTTACGTTTCTTGATGAGAAATGTGTGAGTTGGGCTTAACGTATGGCTTTGATGAGATACCAATGGGATGTGTTGCAGATTAAAAAGGGTTTCATTCCCTTGACCCACAGCAGATAGTAGTCCCTGGTATAGGCCCTGAGGGCCATTTCAGATTGACATATCTGAGTAGCAACAGTTAAGCCTACAGAGTTTTACAGGATTTGTTGAGTCGTTTTGTATCATGTATGGGATTATCAGGTACACAGAGAGTATAGTTGGCTGACTACGGGTCCCGGCGGCCTTAAGCCGATCTGGATCCTAGTGCCAGTGATGGTTCGGACCGTTACTGAGGGGTACCGGTTTCCGGGTCGTTACAATTAAACTCTTGTTTATTTTCAATATTTATGCAACTTGATCTTTCTATAATTATTGCTTTGCTTTTAAAATCAATCAACGCCTGTTGCTTTTAATTGCTTGAGTAATATATTGTTTGAATAATTTAAGTCCGTAATTGCTTAGGTTATTTAATCACAAGTATAATCAGTTGCATAATCTAAACTCTAAGTCCTAATGCAGTTAACAGTTGTTCGATGTTGTAATACCCGGCTAGACTCCGATATCGAAATTCCTACCGTCCGGTGGAATCTCGGATGTCGAAAGCCTCTAGTAGGGTAGAAACGTGTTTTCATAAAATGTTTTAATGTATTTCATGATTTTAAGTAAAAAAGGAAATGAGTTTTTGCATGAAAACAACCTTGGAGGAAAACTCAGGTTCGGCCGCCGAACATGCATGCGCTTCGGGTGTGCCTTAGGCCCCCGAAGCATAAGTGAGGGAAGTCCAGGTTCGGCCGCCGAACCTCAAGCTCGGCCGCCGAACATGGCATGCATGCGGAGGCACTTTCGGCTCCCGAACATGGCCTGGCCAGCCACCTATAAAGGAGTCCCTTAGCCGAAAATGGGCGAGCTTTTCTCCCCATTTTTGGCCAAGGTGAGCTCTCCACCGTCCCTCACCAATCTTCAGTTTCTTCCTTCCATCCTTCATGATTTTTATGAGTTTGCAACCTTGTTTTGAAGGTTTTGAGCTTTTGAGCAAGTTTTGGAGCTTGGAGGTTCAAGGAACTCTCTCTCTCCCATTTTTTGAGCTAGGGTCGTTCTTCTCTCGATCTTCAAGAGGTAAGGACCGATCTTGAGCTTATGGCATGTTTTAAGTAAATTTTAAGTAGATCTATGGGGTAGAATGCATGTTTAGCTCATGGTTAGGTTTATGGGTTTTATATGTGTTTATGAGCAATGTGGATGCTTGATGTGTTGTAGATGGGGTTTAAGGTAGTTTGATGCCCCTAGGAACTTGCATGCTTGAGTATGTATGTTGTAGATTAGGAGAAATGCATGTTGGATGGTTTGGAGAGGAAATTGTGCATGAGGAACCAAGTTTTTGCCCTTTGGCAGAAACCAGGTTCGGCAGCCGAAGGACTTTCAGCCGCCGAACCTGCCTGGGAGGCAAGCCTTTCGGCTGCCGAAGCCTGCCCCCAAAAGAAGACTTTCGTCTCTGTCTGGGAATTTCGGCCGCCGAAAGTACCGCCGAACATGCATGAGTTTTGTCTCTGTCTGGGACTTTCGGCCGCCGAAGGTGCCGCCGAACCTGCCTGACTTTCGGCTCTGGAGGGACTTTCGGCCGCCGAACCTGCCGCCGAAAGTGCCCTGTCCAGCCTTCCTTTGCATGTTTTTGCATGGATGTTTTGAGGAGTTTTAGAGGGTTTTTGGGGGATGTTTTTAGAGTTATGTTCTAGTTGTTTGGTCCCTCATTTGAGTCCATTTGTGTAGGTTCGGACCTGAGGAACCGAGGACCCCAGCAGTGAGTCTGTTGCTCCAGTGTCTGGTCAGAGCTATCCAGAGGTGAGTAGAATAAACTTTTACGTTTTAAAGTAAATCAATTGTAAAGTTTTGAGCATGTTCATGCATCATGAATGCCATGTGATGTTTTAGGTTGTTTGCATTAGAATTCACGAATATGTTGCATTGCATATTTTAATGATGATGTGGATGAATGTTGGATGATCCATAGCCCTCGATCTATGATGTGACGATGTGATATGTACGGTACGGAATGTAAGACCAGTGGGACCCATTCTACGTTCGCTGGCACTATGTAAGAGAAAGACCAGGACCCATTCTACGTTCTGGCACAGTTGGACAGTTATGTTATGCTATGTAAGAGAAAGACCAGGACCCATTCTATGTTCTGGCACAGTTGGACTATGTAGAAGGCTATTGGTGACAAGTTCATCCTTGATGTGATTAGCTGTGTTGTGATGCATTCCATGTTATCATATGTTTTGAATGTTTTATTATTCTGCTCACTGGGCTCTAGTAGCTCACCCCTCTCCCAAATTCCCCAGGTTTGCAGGTACAGGGTAGACCAGGAGGTCCGCAAGAGTAATGAAGTCATGTGTTTGTAATAGATAGAGTCGACATGATAAAATGTATTTGATGTTATGTAAAAGTATAGTTAGACATGAAATGTAATAAGGCTTATGGATGATAGAGGTGTGCTTGACCATAGAGTATTGTTATCCCTTTTAATACATGATCTTAGATGTTTTATGATGTTTATGTAAACCCACTCAACATATGTTGTACCGCCCATTAGGGCATTGATGAGATCCCACAGAGGGGTCATAGTTATGATTACGTTCAGTGCATGCACAGGTTGAGTTTGGTGTATGAGAGAATGTATGAAAGAAAAGTTTTAATTTTTATGTATATTCTTGATCATGTATGGGATTAAGCAGGTTTACAGGTTGTATGTTAGGCTTGCTACGGGTCCCGGTGGCCTTAAGCCGACCTGAATCCTAGCGCCGGTAGCGGTCCGACTTTCGGATCGTTACAGATGCTAAAAGCCCCAAGGACGTTCCTTGGTAACTTGTTAGCTAGAGTTCGATTAGCGAACGTTTCCTAATCAAACTAAAACTAAGGAGGAATTTGGATTGTGAGAAGCGTCTTCCACGTCCTAAACTAACTTATTGAAATAAATAAGAGTATCAAAAAGTCAATGATCAATTCTAAACAAACTGAAATAGATCCATACTTCAACTAGAATTCTTCTCCTATTGAAATTCTCATCTATTTAAATTATTACTTTCTCTTGCTATTTAATCATCAAAACAAAACCCCCTCTTTTATTTGTTTGTTATTTACTTGTCCAAGTCATTATTAGGAAAATTTGTAGTGTCAAATCCCTGTGGTTCGACCCTATTGCCACTATCTACAAATTAATTATTGATTGTTTAATAGGTTTATTTTTTACGGCTTCGACAACCGCTATCAAAAATTGGCATCGTTGCCGGGGATTTGATCTAACTAACGTATTTTCCTTTTATGACCAGGGCTGATCGTAAAGAAGCTCTTCTTTACGATTCAGAAATTGAACGCACTGCCAAGACCTTACAAGCATGGCTACGGTAAGTATGTCTTTTCTCTCTTCTCAAATTTCTGAACTAACCTCTATTGTGAGAAATTATGGTATAGGTCAAGCTCAACAAGTTCAACAACTTCAGCAAATCAGACCATGTGGGATTTGCACATATGTAGGACACCCAACTTATCGATGTCCTACACTTTATGAGGATTACCAGCAAGTACATACCTTTGGAGGATTCAATAGCCAACCAAGACATGATCCCTACCTTGATACCTACAATCCATGTTGGAGGGACCACCCGAATTATGGCTATGCAAGGGCTAACTACTACCAAAACTATCAAGCCCAAGCAACACCTCAAAACTCCAATATGCAACTTGAAGAGATGATGAGGGCATAGGAAATTTCTGGGCAAATTCTCCAACAGCAAGTGGATCAAATGGTCAACTCAGTGAATGCACATATATTGAGAAGAGAGGAAGAGGTTCAAGATGTCAGGGCTGATGATGAAAGTTCCCAAGAAACAGAACAAGCTGTTGAGTCTGCTGCACAAATCGCCACTGCACTTGAAGCTGAACCAGCTGCTGAATTTGCTTCATCTGTTGCTTTATTTGGTGCACAAAACACTACAGTACTTGCTGCTATACCTATTGAATCTGTCACAAGAACGAGCTGCAAAGTTGTTGAACCAGCTGCTGTCCAAACAGCACTTGTAGAAGCTTCTGCCATCCAAGAGACATCAATACATACTGCTGCTGCTGAAAATATTGCAGCACCTGCTATAAAAAATTCAGACTTTGCTGCTGTCCAAGCCGCTGAAGATAGAGACAACAACTGTTGTCCACTTGCTGAAACTGCCAAAATTACACCAGAAATTATAGAATTTGTTGCTATCCAAGTTGCTGAAAACAGAGACAGCAACTGCTGTCAAACTGCCACAACCACTGCTGCCCGCAAATCAGCACCAGCCGAAGTACCTGTTACATCCCCTGCTGCTGTTCATAAACCAGCAACTGCTAGAAGTGCCCCAACTGAACCAGAACCTGCTGAAATTTTTGAAACAGACCAGCCCCCTGCTGAACCAGCACAGCCCACTACTGTGTTTGCCCAAATAACTGCTGATATGGGAGAATACAATATGCAAGCTGCTGTGACCGAACCAGCCCAAAAACCAGAAATTTTTACCAAAAAAATTCCAGAACCAGCCCCCAAACAAACAACAAAGGCAGAACACTGTTCACCTGAACAGCCAGCAGAGAAGCAACAAGTAGATTGTTGTTTGCCCAAACAGCATGAGAGAGGAGAATCCAGCACAACCAGATTGCTAGCATAGGTAAGTTGTTGTTTGCCCTCCTAAACTGAGATAAACCCGAGGCAGAATGCTAGTGCCATCACATTGAGGAGTGGAAAAGAGCTGCAAGACAGCAGGGCTGAGCAAAAGCAAAAATAGGTCACTGAGGAGAATCTGCCAAAAAGTGATCAGGGCAGTCGATCTGCCCAAATCATAGACCCAATCGATAGGCAGACTGAACTGCCCAGCAGAGGCGATCTGCCCAAATCACCAGAGAAGGCAGAAGTCGATCTGCCCAAATCAACAGACCAGGCAGAATCCAGTCACAGGCAGAAATCAGACCAGCAACCAGTGGAGAAATTTAAGGTACCTCCCCCCTTTCCCAAAAGATTTGCAAGGTCTCAAAAAGAAAAAGAGGAAAAAGAAATACTTGAGACACTCCGCAAGGTAGAGATCAACATTCCTCTATTGGATGTCGTAAAGCAAATACCGAGGTATGCTAAATTTCTTAAAGAGCTATGCACCAATAGAAGGAAACTTGCTGAACGTGAAAAGGTAAGTGTGGGGGAGTGTGTTTCAGCTGTCATCCAAAGAAAGTTTCCAACCAAATGCAAGGATAGAGGAATGTTTGCCGTTTCATGCAAAATAGGCAATGTAGGGATAAAAAAGGCCATGTGTGATCTTGGAGCTTCAATTAATGTCATGCCACTTTCCATTTTTAACTTGTTGAATGCAGGTACACTCAAGGGCACCAGCATAGTAATCCAATTGGCCGACCGATCTGTTGTCTATCCTAAGAGAGTGCTTGAAGATGTGTTGGTATAAGTGGACCAACTAGTCTTCCCAGCAGATTTTTATGTCATTGACATATAGGAAGACAAGGGCAACACAACCTCTGACATCCTACTTGGAAGACCATTCTTGAGCACAACCAGAACCAAATTTGATGTGCATGATGGCACATTGACTATGAAGTTTGAAGGGGAAGTTATCAAGTTTAATGTTTATGATGCCATGAAATTTCCCAATGATGTGTCTCATGTTTATGGCCTTGATATTATTGATGATTTAAGTCAAGGAATTTTTTATTTTGATCAAGATAATTTACTTTATGATGGTTTATGCAGGCAGGAAGAAATGGACAGCAGCAGCACCAAGACAGATGCAGGAGAGATAGCATTCTGCACCTTGCTGACTGCAGATGATTTGCCCAAATCACTAGAACAGGCAGATCCTGACTTGCCCAAATCACTGGGACAGACAGACATGACTAAGGGTGATTTGCCTAGATCACCAGAACAAGCAGCAAATAATCTGCCCAAATCAATGAGTAGACAGCAAGCACCAGATTAGACAGCAACTGCACCAGATTTGAAACCACTACCAGGGCACCTCAAATACGCCTACTTGGGGCTAGAAAAACACTTCCAGTCATAATTTCCAATCAGTTGAGCCAAGAAGAAAAAGAAAGCCTCCTAAAGGTATTGAGGAAACACAAAAAAGCAATTGGGTGGACCTTGGAGGACATAAAAGGCACCTCAAGACCATTCGGTGGAGGCTCATCTCACCAGAATCAAAGACAGGATGCAGCACATGGAGCTCCTGCTACAATTGCTGGTGGACAATTTTTTTGCACACAAACAATCATCACCAGTGATTTGGCCGAGTGATTTGCCCAAATCACTTGATGAAATCACTTACTGACTAGGAAGTCCCTTTCTCTCTTCTTTTCCTTTATATGTTTTACATTGAGGACAATGTTTGGACTAGGTGTGGGGGTACTGCTAGGTTATTTTTTGCATTGATTACATTATCTTTTGCTTTCTTTTTGTTTCTTTTTGCATCTTTTTGCCCTATAACACACACCAAAAATTTTTTTTCCTTTCACACATTTTTCTTTTGCACAAATTTTTCACTTTCTGCACACACACAGAATTTTGTCTTAGCTTTTGCTCTACTAAGCATAGATAACAAGGTTAAAAAAGCTTCCTATCTCATGACCCCATTGATTTTCCACTCCTTTAAGTCTAAATTGAATCAATTACAGTGTGCTACCTTCACTTTGGAAGTTCTTTTCTTGAATTGAATCCTTAAATTTGTTGTGGTCAAGGAGAATAAAAATATAAATACATGCAAATAAAAAGTTAGTGTAACTCCCTATGAGCTGATTTGCCCAAACTGTTATGAAAAGAAAAGAAAAAGAAAAACCAGCAAAAAGCACAAATCATAAACATGTTCCAATGGTCAAATGAGCTATGAACAAAGCTAGTAGCCACTTGAACAAGTGGCTAACTGAGTAACCGGGGGTGGGTATCACCAATATGCACCTTCGCGTAAAAAAGTTGGTGACTTTTTCAGGAAAGAAAAAGGAAAAAGTGCTACTGAATAAAAAGTGTGTTTAAAAAGAAGGGCAAGTTACTCTTATAGGGTTGCATCAAGCTTAAAACAAAAGAATAAGCATGATTGAACCAAAAACCTTTCTCTTGGCCATGGTAGGTGAAAGAAAACAAGGAAAAGGGAGAACAACCTTAGTGCATGTACTCCATACTGTGATACTTCAATTAGGGAGTCCAGGGGGCTGATTAAGTGGTACTTAGGCTCAAAAGAAAAAGGAGCTTGATTGACTAAGTTGTTTGTTGCTTGAGGACAAGCAAAAAGCTAGGTGTGGGGGTATTTGATCAAGCATAATTTAGCCACATTTTTATTATATTTATCACTGTTTAATTACACATTTTTCTAACTTAATTTATGCTTTTGTTATGTTTTTGTAGAAAAAGAAGAAAATGGAAAGTTTGAGAAAAAGTGCAAAAAAAACTGGAAAAGTAATTAGGTCAAAGTGATTTGGCCAAATCACCCGCAGAAATCAGAAGCAGAAAGCTAAGGCAGAAATTTGGAGGTAACATACATAAACGATTTGGGCAAGTGATCTGCCCAAATCACCCGCCTAAATCACATTGACGCAGAGAGACAGCAGAAGCGGGAAAAATGTAGAAAACTGAAATTCAAAAGCAAAGAAGTCCAAATCCATTTCAAACACCACCAGACCAGTCCCAAGAGCCACGGGAATATCTTTCACCAAAGGAATTCCATCCACAATAAAATTCAAAGACAAAAGAGGAATTAAAGACCACAAAGACCAAGTCAAAATTGGGATCTCCTAACCCTAATTGAATTTGGACTCTCCACCTATAAAGAGGACAACATCTACACCAGCAAGGGGCATGATTTCAGCATCGGCAATTCTGCAGAATCTCGGCAGTCACACAACAACTTCTCCATTCTTTTCTTTCTTCTTCTCTTTTTGTGTATTTTGTCCACCATGAGTGGCTAAATACTTTCCTTTCTAGTTGAAGTTGGAAATTTCATATTTGTGATGAATTGGGAGATTTAATACTCCATTATTAAACTCTTGTTTATTTTCAATATTTATGCAACTTGATCTTTCTATAATTATTGCTTTGCTTTTAAAATCAATCAAGGCCTGTTGCTTTTAATTGCTTGAGTAATATAATGTTTGAATAATTTAGGTCCGTAATTGCTTAGGTTATTTAATCACAAGTGTAATCAGTTGCATAATCTAAACTTGACCACGCGGTTGGCAAGGTTAGAGTTGGGTTTCTCTAAGTCCTAATGCAGTTAACAGTTGTTCGATGCTAAAAGCCCCAAGGACGTTCCTTGGCAACTTGTTAGCTAGAGTTCGATTAGCGAACGTTTCCTAATCAAACTAAAACTGAGGAGGAATTTGGATTGTGAGAAGCGTCTTACACGTCCTAAACTAACTTATTGAAATAAATAAGAGTATTAAAGTCAATGATCAATTCTAAACAAATTGAAATAGATCCATACTTCAACTAAAATTCTTCTCCTATTGAAATTCTCATCTATTTAAATTATTACTTTCTCTTGCTATTTAATCATCAAAACAAAACCCCCCCTCTTTTATTTGTTTGTTATTTACTTGTCCAAGTCATTATTAGAAAAATCCGTAGTGTCAAATCCCTGTGGTTCGACCTTATTGCCACTATCTACAAGTTAATTGTTGATTGTTTAATAGGTTTATTTTTTACGACTTCGACAATTGCTATCACACATGGACAGCAAGGAAACCCTAGGACAGTATCTGAAAAACATATTTACGCTCTCCTTAAGCCAGCCGCCCAAGGATCGATCCCTTCTCTTCAATTCGGCCAAGGCAAGGAAGGCTCTCCAAGGCTCTATCTTCGGTTCTTCTTCATCTTTTGCTCTTTTCTTTTTATTTTCTGTTTTGTTTCAGCCACTCATCTTTTATTCTAGTTGAAGATTGGTTGAAACTAAGGTTGTTTTACGGATTGTGAGATCTGAACACATATTGTTTGTCTTTTGGTTATTCAATATTCATACAGTTCATGCTTGAATTCTATTATTACTTTGTTGTTTTGATCAAATTGGCCACTTGATTCTTGATTGCAAGGTAATTAATTGTTAGTTTGGATAATTTTAAGTCCGTAATTGTTTGAATTGTTCAAACATAAGAACACTTGGTGTAACAACTAAGGAATTGTATGATCTAGCAACATCTCATGCGTTTGAATAGTTAGGATTGGATCTCTCTCTTTCTTCATGCAATTAACAATTGTTTGATGCCTAAGGCCCAAGGACGTTCCTTGGCAATTTGTTAATTAGTAATTAATTAGAGGACGTTCCCTAATTGGTTTAATCATCAGGAGAGACATGGTAGTGAGAAGCATTTTCCATCTCCATAACTAATCTATTGAATCAATCAACAGAACATAAGTTTCAATGATCAATCCAAACAACCAAAGTGGATCCAACTCTTCAAGTAGACCTTTCTCATATTTGATATCTCTTTATTTCTTTTTACTATTTGCTTCTTTTATTGCTTTCAGTAGTTCTTAATCAAATCAATCTCAAAACCCCCATTTTACTTTTATTGCACTTTATTTTTATTCTGCTTTTAGTTATTTGCTTCCAGTTGCGCTTTCAGTTAATTTTCTTGGTCTTGTTGAGAAAAATAGGTAAGTTATCAATTCTCTGTGGATTCGATCCTTTACCACTATCTACAGTAGTAATATTGTTGATAACCGGAAAGGTTATTTTTGACCGGCTTCGACAACCGCGAGTTAACAATCAATAAAATAATTTGTAGATAGTAGTAATAGGGTCCAACCACAGGGAATTGATACTAAAGACTCTCCTAACTATGACTTGGGCAAAAAGTAAAATAAAATAAAGGGGGGTTTTTTTGAGATGATAGTAGACTAGAATTAAAATTGAGTAAAAGAAAGCAATAATTAAAAAGATGAATAATTCAATAGGAGAAGGACTCTAGTTGAAGTTATAATACCCGGCTAGAGTCCGGCATCGGAATTCTACTTTTCGGTGGAGTCCAGGATGTCGGAATCCCCTAGAAGGGTAAGATTTATGTTTGTTTTAAGACTTTTGTTATGTTTTATAGTTTTAAAGTCTTAAGGAAATGAGTTTTTGAAAGAAATGAGTCAAGGAAGAAAAGCCAGGTTCGGCCGCCGAAGGTGATGTTCGGCCGCCGAAGGTGATGTTCGGCCGCCGAACATGCATGGCTTTTGGTTTCACGTTAGGCCGCCGAAGGTGGTCTGGCCAGCCACCTATAAAAGGCCCTCAAGCGGTGAAAGGATAAGTACTCGCTTTTTCTTTCACTTTTCAGAGGTGAGATCATGTTTTCCTTGGAGTTTCTTCATGTTTTCATCAAATCTTGCTAAGTTTTGATTGATTTTAATGTTATTTTGAAGGTTTTGAGCTAAAAACCCAAGATTTGAAGTTTGGAGACTTTGGGAGAGAGTTGCTCCATATCTCCACGTTGGGATCGTTCATCTTCTTATTTTCAAGAGGTAAGTGAAGATCCTGAGCTTCTTTGCATGATTTATGGAGGTTTTATGGAGTTTAAGGGAAGAGTTGCATGATTAGGGTAAATAGTGTGTTTTTGGTGTTTTTGTGATAAAAGCATGTATATGTGTGTTGTGTTATGTTTGAGTTGGGGTTTTAGGTAGTTTTTGACCCCTTTGTGCATATACTTGAGTATATGGATGTAGAGGAATTGTGGTGTTTGAGTTTGGTTGAGATTGGAGTGTTTTGGCGTGAGGCAGAGCAAGGTTCTGCCTTCTTGATGAACCCAACTTCGGCCGCCGAAGAAAGGATCGGCCGCCGAACATGCTGAGGAGGTGGCTTCGGTTGCCTAAGCTTGCCCCCGAGAGTTTGGACTTTCGGCTCTGGAGGGGAGTTTCGGCCGCCGAAGGTGCCACCGAAGGTTAGGGACTTTCGTCTCTGGAGTACCTTTTAGCCCCCGAACCTTGCCCCCGAAAGGATTCGGCTGCCGAAAGTAGAGATTAGGCCGCCGAAGGTGCATGAGTTTCAGCTCTGGAGAGGACTTTCAGTCGCCGAACCTGCCGCCGAAAGTGTCCTGTCCAGCCTTCCTTTGCATGTTTTTCATGATTGTTTTAAGGTATCTAAGGGGGTTTTTGGGGAGTATTGTAGAGATGTCTTTGAGCTAGTTTGATCCCTCATTTGTGTCCACCTGTGTAGGAACGGACCAGAAGAACCGACGAGAGTAGCAGTGAGCACTGCTTCAGAGGTTGCAGAGTCAGTTCAGAGATAGCCAGAGGTTAGTGGAACTAAACCTAATAATTGTTTTAATTGAGAACTTGAATACTTTTAGCATATGTCATGCACCATGATTATGCAATAGGTTGATTGCATTAGAAATCACAAATATGTTGCATTGCATTCTATCATTGTGCTGTGTGGGTGATAGTGGATGATCCAATAGTCTCTGAGAAAGACCAGGTGCCCAGTCTATGCCCTGGCACAGTAGAAGACCAGGTGCCCAGTCTACGCCCTGGCACGGTATATGGTAAGTATCAAATGTTATGTACAGGAAGACTAGGTGCCCATTCTATGCCCTGGCACGAGGATAGGATGTCGGGACTATTTGGGGACATGATCACCCGAGGTTATGTGATTTACTTGTACTGTGATGCATTCCATGAAAGCATGTTTAATAACTTATTTTATTGTTCTACTCACTGGGCTATAGTAGCTCATCCCACTCCCTTAACCCCAGTGTTGCAGGTCCAGTGTACAGAGGAAGTTCAGCAGGGTATAGGAAGAGAAAAGAGTTATGTAATAGTATAGTGTGGACATGTAATATTAATAAAGTGATGTATAAAGTTCAGTAGAGTGCTTGACCTATTGTATTGTAAATCCCTTGTGATGCATGATCCTGTTTTATGTTTCTTGATGAGAAATGTGTTGAACCAAGGCTGACATATAGTATGCTGACCCTATGAGAGTGGGTTCTATGTTTAGACATAGTGCATGCAGGTCGAGCTTGGTAAGTGGTAGGAAGGTTGTTTTCAGGTTTTATATTTATGTTTGATCATGTATGGGATTTATCAGGTACACAGAGTTCATGTTTGGCTTGCTACGGGTTCCGGCGGCCTTAAGCCGACCTGGATCCTAGCGCCAGTGGCGGTTCAATTTTTGGGTCGTTACAGATTGGTATCAGAGCCCTAGGTTCATATGGTCGGACCTATAGAGAGTGTCGGGCTCATAGAGGTTAGAGGAGGTCAAGCACAATAGGAAGACATGTCCACTATGATAGGATGTTGAGTCCTGTTTATTTGATGCTATGAAATGCCATGATGTATGCATGTGCATTGTTGATATATGCTTTTATATGCTGATGTGCTATGTTCGGTGTTGTTTTCCAGAGTTAAGATGAGAGGAACTCGTCGATCTGCACGATTGACTGGAGTCCCACCAGAGAGTGAGGGTGCAAATGCTCGTCCTCCTGTGTTGCCAAGGGCGATGTCTCAGAGAACAAATAGGGAGGGTACGTCAAGGGACTCTAGAAGGTCTTTTGACGAGAGCAGAAGAGGAACAGTGAGAGGAGGGAGGTCAGAGAAAGTGAGAGAGGCTATGGAGGTTGACCAGAGCAGAGATGAAAGTATGGGTATGGGTAGCTTTGAAGAGGGTATGGGAGAATCTCAGGGAGGCGCTCAGGCCTCGGGATCAGGTTATCCACCCCACTATCCACCCTTTCCACAGGACCCGGGGTATCCGATGGGAGGTACGTCGGAGTACTCTAGTTTTGCCCCATATCCTACTTATATGCCTTATATGCCTTATCCTCAGTATTATCCACCATATCCCATGTATCCACCTTCACCTATCCATCCAAGTACAGCATACCCAGAACCAAGTGATACAGTACCTCCTCCACCACCTGAACCAGTAGTCCCAGTTGTCCAAGTACCTCAACCTAGCTCAGCTGAGGGAAGTAAAGTGAAGATGACAGAGTACCTGAAATTGGATGCTCCTAAATTCAATACAGGAGATGATCCATTTGAATACCTCAGAACAGTTAAGATGATAACTGATGAGTTGGGAGCTGATGATAGCAGAGCCATTGAAATGGCAGGGTTCACATTGAAATGCAAGAAAGCTCAAGAGTGGTTCAAGAATTATGTGGAACCTAGGTTAGACACCATGTCATGGGGAGAGTTCGCCAATGAATTTGCTGGGTGGGCTTTTCCTGACAGTTCTAGGGAGATGAAAGTTATAGAATTTGAACAGTTGAGGCAGACAGAAGAGATGAGTGTTGATGATTTTATAGATAAGTTCCTGGATCTGCTACAGTATGTGGGTCAGGCGTATGACACTAACCAGAAGAAGGCAAGGAGATATACTATGAGACTTCATCCCAGGTATTCCTCATTGACTCTTCCAGCAGAGAAAGAGAGTTTTCACTCTATAATAGATGCCGCCAGGAAAATGGAGGCAAGTGCCATCATTCAGGGGACCGTTAAACAGTCGAAGGCACAGTCTTCAGGATCCAAGCTTGATCCTTCTTCTCAAAGTACAGCTTCAGGCAGCAAGAGATGGGGAAAAGCAAAAGGAACAAAGAAGAAGTTCTGGAGCAAGGTCAAGTCTGGTCTGGGATTTGGTAGTGGCTCAAGCTCTGGCACAGATGGTCCAGTCTGTTTGAGATGTGGGAGACCACACAGAGGAGCTTGTCAGTTGGGATCTTCAGCCTGCTATAGGTGTGGACAGGAAGGACATTTTGCTCGGGAATGTCCTCAGGTGACTTTCATGGCACCATCCCAGCAGATGACTTCTGGTAGTGTGGCTCAGCCAGCCACTTCAGCCATGCCTCAGAGTAGTGGCAGAGGTAGAGGGAGAGGGTCAGCCTCTTCTTCCGTAGCAGGTTTCCGAGGTGGACATCCGGTAGCCCCAGCACGGATTTTCACTATGACTCAGGAGGAGGCAAACACGTCGAACACAGTGGTGTCAGGTAATCTCATCATAGGGTGTTCTGATGTGTACGCTTTGATGGACCCCGGTGCTTCTCACTCTTTTATTGCTTCGAGAGCCATAGAGATGTTGGGTTTGATAATCTCTGAGTTAGAGTGTCCTCTCTGGGTCAGTGGACCCAAATGTGATCCATCAGTGGCAGTGTCAGTCTGTCGCTTTAGTCCGGTGTTCATAGAGGGTAGATGCCTTCTAGCTGACCTTGTGGTTCTAGATTTGACGGATTTTGATGTCATTCTAGGGATGGATTGGCTATCTGCATATGGTGCTACTTTGGACTGCAGAGACAAGGTAGTTAGTCTCAAAGACCAGGATGGATCAGAGTGTGTCTTCAGAGGAGACAGTAGGGGGACACCTAGAGGTTTGATTTCAGCCCTTCAGGCTCGTCGTTTGCTGAGGAGGGGTTGTCAGGGGTTTCTAGCTCATGTGAGGGAGCTAGATAGTCAGGTTAGGGAACCAGTTTCAATACCAGTAGTCCGAGAATTTCTAGACGTTTTCCCAGACGAGCTTTCAGGACTACCACCTGATAGGGAGATAGAGTTTAAAATAGAATTGCTGCCTGGTACGAGACCTATCTTTATTCCTCCCTACAGGATGGCGCCAGTAGAGTTAAAAGAGTTGAAAGAGCAGTTGCAGGAATTGGTAGATAAAGGTTTCATCCGCCCTAGTACCTCACCTTGGGGTGCTCCAGTACTGTTTGTCAAAAAGAAGGATGGATCCCTCAGACTTTGTATCGACTACAGACAGTTGAACAAGGTCACTACCAAGAATAGATATCCCCTACCTCAGATCGATGATCTATTCGACCAGCTAGCTGGAGCAGGTTGTTTTTCTAAAATAGATCTGAGATCTGGGTATCACCAGTTGAGGGTTAGAGAGGCAGATGTGCCAAGGACAGCTTTCAGGACCAGATATGGGCATTATGAGTTCTTAGTAATGTCGTTCGGGTTGACTAACACCCCTGCAGCATTCATGGATCTCATGAATAGAGTTTTCAGTGAGTTTCTGGATCACTTTGTCATTGTTTTCATCGATGATATCTTAGTGTATTCCAGAGATGCAGAGGAGCATGCCCAGCATCTGAGGATAATTCTGCAGACACTGAGAGAGCATGGTTTATATGCCAAGTTCTCTAAGTGTGAGTTTTGGTTGAGGAGCATTTCTTTCTTGGGGCATGTAGTATCAGCAGAGGGTATTGAGGTAGACCCCAAGAAGATAGAGGCAGTAGCTAGTTGGCCTAGACCCACTACAGTGACAGAGATTAAAAGCTTTTTGGGACTGGCAGGCTACTACAGGAGGTTCGTTCAGGACTTCTCCAAGATAGCTGCTCCTATGACCAAACTGACTAAGAAGAATCAGCGGTTCGAGTGGTCGGACCAGTGTGAAGAGAGCTTTGAGGAGCTAAAGAGAAGATTAACATCAGCACCGGTGTTAGCTCTACCCGCTAGTAATGAGGACTTCACAGTGTTCTGTGATGCATCTCGTGTGGGATTGGGTTGTGTTTTGATGCAGAATGATAGGGTGATTGCTTATGCTTCGAGACAGTTAAAGAAGCACGAGTTGAATTACCCCACCCATGACCTAGAGATGGCAGCAGTTATCTTTGCACTCAAGATGTGGAGGCATTACCTTTATGGGGTTAAATGCGAGATCTTCACTGATCATAAGAGTCTACAGTATATCTTAAGTCAGAAGGAGCTGAATTTGAGGCAGAGAAGATGGGTAGAACTGCTCAGTGACTATGATTGTAAGATCCAGTATCATCCGGGTAAGGCGAATGTTGTAGCAGACGCCTTAAGCCGGAAATCACTAGGCAGTTTGTCCCATATAGTAGCAGAGAGAAGACCAGTGGTGATGGAGTTTTATAAGCTCATCGATGAAGGGCTACAGCTAGAGTTGTCTGGTGCAGGTGCGTTGATAGCACAGATGAGAGTGATACCAGTGTTTCTAGAGCAAGTGGCTCAGAAACAGCGTGAGGACCCTGAGTTAGTGAAAATTGCCAGGACTGTTCAGTCAGGCAATAGTGCGGAGTTCAGAGTTGACAGTAAAGGGATTCTCCGCTATGGGAATCGACTATGTGTACCAGATGACATCAGTCTGAAGGAAGACATTATGAGGGAAGCTCATAATGCAAGGTACAGTGTTCACCCAGGAGCCACCAAGATGTATCAAGCTCTGATAAAGGTGTATTGGTGACCAGCTATGAAGAAAGAAGTGGCACAGTTTGTGTCCACCTATGAAGTTTGCCAGAGAGTGAAACTGGAACATCAGAAGCCGGCTGGAATGCTTAACCCACTACCGATTCCAGAGTAGAAATGGGAGAGCATAGCTATGGATTTTGTAGTGGGCTTACCAGCAACGTCCAACAGGTTAGACTCCATATGGGTGATTGTGGATAGACTAACTAAATCTGCGCATTTCATCCCTATCAGGAGTACTTATTCTGTGGATAAGCTAGCACAGGTTTATTTGGAGGAAATAGTGAAGTTGCATAGGGTTCCATTGTCTATAGTGTCAGACATAGGACCTCAGTTTACCTCCAGATTTTGGTGGAGTTTGCGGAATGCTATGGGCACAAGGTTGGATTTCAGCACTACTTTCCATCCACAGACTGACGGTCAGTCAGAAAGGACCATCCAGACCATAGAGGATATGCTTCGAATGTGTGTGTTAGACTTTGGCGGTTCTTGGAGGCAGCATCTACCTTTGGTGGAGTTTGCCTACAATAACAGCCATCATGCTAGCATAGGGATGGCTCCTTATGAAGCGTTGTATGGGAGGAAGTGCAGATCACCGGTTTGCTGGGAAGAAGTGGGAGAGAAGACTCTTGCAGGGCCAGAGTTAGTTGAAATTACCAGCAGAGTGGTGCCCATTATCAGAGAGAGAATCAGAACAGCTCAGAGCAGGCAGAAAAGCTATGCAGATATTCGCCGGAAGCAGATAGAGTTTCAGGAGGGTGATATGATTTTGCTCAAGGTGTCTCCAATGAAAGGGGTGGTTCGGTTTGGAAAGAAAGGTAAGCTAGCTCCACGATACGTTGGACCCTTTGAGATCTTGCAGAAGATGGGGAATGTGTCGTATAGCTGGATTTACCTGCTTCGATGGAAAGAATTCACCCGGTTTTCCATGTTTCTATGCTACGGAAATTCGTGTCAGATCCGAATACGATTCTTAGTGAACCTGATGTGGAGGTCCTTGGAGATCTCACCTATGTAGAGCAGCCAGTGCGGATCCTAGACACGCAGATCAGGCAGCTAAGGAACAAGGAGATTCAAATGGTGAAGGTTCTGTGGAACCACCATAATCTCGAAGAGTGCACCTGGGAGACACGGGAGTTTATGCTCCAGTAATATCCATATCTATTTTGAGGTTAGTTTTTCCTCCTTTTATGTGTTTATTTGTTTGAGGAACATTTAGGGATGAATGTTCTTAAGGGGGGGAGAATGTAATACCCGGCTAGAGTCCGACATCGGAATTCTACTTTTCGGTGGAGTCCAGGATGTCGGAATCCCCTAGAAGGGTAAGATTTATGTTTGTTTTTAAGACTTTTGGTATGTTTTATAGTTTTAAAGTCTTAAGGAAATGAGTTTTTGAAAGAAATGAGCCAAGGAAGAAAAGCCAGGTTCGGCTGCCGAAGGTGATGTTCGGCCGCCGAACATGCATGGCTTTTGGTTTCACGTTAGGCCGCCGAAGGTGGTCTGGCCAGCCACCTATAAAAGGCCCTCAAGCGGTGGAAGGATAAGTACTCGCTTTTTCTTTCACTTTTCAGAGGTGAGACCATGTTTTCCTTGGAGTTTCTTCATGTTTTCATCAAATCTTGCTAAGTTTTGATTGATTTTAATGTTATTTTGAAGGTTTTGAGCTAAAAATCCAAGATTTGAAGTTTGGAGACTTTGGGAGAGAGTTGCTCCATATCTCCACGTTGGGATCGTTCATCTTCTTGTTTTCAAGAGGTAAGTGAAGATCCTGAGCTTCTTTGCATGATTTATGGAGGTTTTATGGAGTTTAAGGGAAGAGTTGCATGATTAGGGTAAATAGTGTGTTTTTGGTGTTTTTGTGATAAAAGCATGTATATGTGTGTTGTGTTATGTTTGAGTTGGGGTTTTAGGTAGTTTTTGACCCCTTTGTGCATATACTTGAGTATATGGATGTAGAGGAATTGTGGTGTTTGAGTTTGGTTGAGATTGGAGTGTTTTGGCGTGAGGCAGAGCAAAGTTCTGCCTTCTTGATGAACCCAGCTTCGGCCGCCGAAGAAAGGATCGGCCGCCGAACATGCTGAGGAGGTGGCTTCGGTTGCCTAAGCTTGCCCCCGAGAGTTTGGACTTTCGGCTCTGGAGGGGAGTTTCGGACGCCGAAGGTGCCGCCGAAGGTGCCGCCGAAGGTTAGGGACTTTCGTCTCTGGAGTGCCTTTCAGCCCTCAAACCTTGCCCCCGAAAGGGTTCGGCTGCCGGAAGTAGAGATTCGACCGCCGAAGGTGCATGAGTTTCGGCTCTGGAGAGAACTTTCAGTAGCCGAACCTGCCGCCGAAAGTGTCCTGTCCAGCCTTCCTTTGCATGTTTTTCATGATTGTTTTAGGGTATCTAAGGGGGTTTTTGGGGAGTATTGTAGAGATGCCTTTGAGCTAGTTTGGTCCCTCATTTGTGTCCACCTGTGTAGGAACGGACCAGAGGAACCGACGAGAGCAGCAGTGAGCACTGCTTCAGAGGTTGCAGAGTCAGTTCAGAGATAGCCAGAGGTGAGTGGAACTAAACCTAATAATTGTTTTAATTGAGAACTTGAATACTTTTAGCATATGTCATGCACCATGATTATGCAATAGGTTGATTGCAATAGAAATCACGAATATGTTGCATTGCATTCTATCATTGTGATGTGTGGGTGATAGTAGATGATCCAATAGTCTCTGAGAAAGACCAGGTGCCCAGTCTATGCCCTGGCACAGTAGAAGACCAGGTGCCCAGTCTACGCCCTGGCACGGTATATGGTAAGTATCAGATATTATGTACAGGAAGACCAGGTGCCCATTCTACGCCCTGGCACGAGGATAGGATGTCGGGACTATTTGGGGACATGATCACCCGAGGTTATGTGATTTACTTGTGCTGTGATGCATTCCATGAAAGCATGTTTAATTACTTATTTTATTGTTCTACTCACTGGGCTATAGTAGCTCATCCCACTCCCTTAACCCCAGTGTTGCAGGTCCAGTGTACAGGGGAAGTTCAACAGGGTACAGGAAGAGAAAAGAGTTATGTAATAGTATAGTGTGGACATGTAATATTAATAGAGTGATGTATAAAGTTCAGTAGAGTGCTTGACCTATTGTATTGTAAATCCCTTGTGATGCATGATCCTGTTTTATGTTTCTTGATGAGAAATGTGTTGAACCAAGGCTGACATATAGTATGCTGAACCTATGAGAGTGGGTTCTATGTTTAGACATAGTGCATGCAGGTCGAGCTTGGTAAGTGGTAGGAAGGTTGTTTTCAGGTTTTATATTTATGTTTGATCATGTATGAGATTTATCAGGTACACAGAGTTCATGTTTGGCTTGCTACGGGTTCTGGCGGCCTTAAACCGACCTGGATCCTAGCGCCAGTGGCGGTCCGATTGTCGGGTCGTTACAGAAGTATGGATCTATTTTAGTTTTTAGAATTGATCATTGATTCTTTGATACTCCTATTTATTTCAATAAATTAGTTTAGGTTGTGGAAGACACTTCTCACAACCAAATTCCTTCTTAGTTTTAGTTCGATTAGGAAACGTTCGCTAATCAAACACTAGTTAACAAGTTGCCAAGGAACGTCCTTGGGTTTTTTACTTTTCAACAGTTAACTGCATTAAGACTTAGAGAAATCTAATTCTAACCTTGCCAACCGCGTGGTTAAGTTTAGATTATGCAATCAACTGTGCTTGTGTTCAAATAATCTAAGCAATTATGGACACAAATTATTTAAACTAACAATATATTACTTATGCAATTAAAAGCAACAGGCCTTAATTGATTCTAATAGCAAAGCAATAATAGCATGAAGAACAAGTTGCATAAATATTGAAAAATAAAAGCTTAATAATGGAGTTTCAAATCTCTCAATTCATCACAAAACTGAAATTTTCCAACTTCAACTAGAAAAGAAGATGTTTAGCCACTCATGGTGGACAAAAATACACAAAAAGAAAGAAGAAAAGTGGAGAAAGAGAGCTGTCGAAATTCTAAAGAAATTATGATGCCCCCTTGCTGGTTTGTGGCTGTCTCTCTTTATAGGTGAGGAGTCCTAATCCAAATAGGATTTGGAATCCTAATTTGACTTAGTCTTTTGTAGTCTTTTATTCCTTCTTTGTCTTTGTATTTAATCATGAATAAATCTTCTTTGGAGAAAGTCTTTCTTTGGAGTGGCTCTTGGAGATGTCATCATGTAATACCCGGCTAGACCAGGCATCGGAATTCTTACCGTCCGGTGGGATTCGAGGATGTCAGAGGTTTCTAGAAGGGTAAGAGAAAAGTTTTCTAAACTATTTTTAAATGTTTGAAAGGTTTAGAGTGGAATAGGATTGAGTTTTGAAGAGAAAAGACCAAGGAGGATTTGGCCAGGTTCGGCCCCGAAGTGAAGTTCGACCGCCGAAAATGCCTTAGGTTCGGCTTCCGAAACTCCAAGTTCGGCCGCTGAACGTTGCATGGTTTTGCATGCGGTTAGGCTGCCGAAACTGAGTCGGTTTGCCACCTATAAAACGCCTCCAGTCGGTGAAATGGATAAGTATAGCTTGCCTTTTCGCTTCCAGAGGTAAGATCATGTCCTCCATGGGTCTTGTTCATGGTTTTCTCAAATCGTGCAAAGGTTTGATTGGTTTTCATTTTGTTTTGAAGGTTTTAAGCTAAAAAGAGAAGTTTTGTGGTTTGGAGAGTTTGAAGGAGAGTTGCTCTATATCTCTAAGTTCAGATCGTTCATCTTCTTGTATTCAAGAGGTAAGTGAAGATCTTGAACTTCTTTTGATGATTTATAGAGGTTTTATGGAGGTTATGGGTAGAGTTGCATGATTAGGTTTAAAAGTGTGTTTTTGATGGTTTATGGGTGCAAGCATGTTTATATGTGTTATGTTTGTTGTTTGTTGGGATTTTAGGTAGTTTTGGACCCCTTTGTGCATATACTCTAGTATATGTATGTTGAGGAGTTGTGTTATGCATGTTTTGGGTGGTGGAAAGGTTTGAGGAGCGTGGTTGCCGTTGAGGATGAGTTCTGGATGAACTCAGGTTCGGCAGCCGAAGGTGCATTCGACCGCCGAACCCCTTGAGGAGGTGGCTTCGGCTACCAAAGCTCGTCCCCGGGAGTTTTGAGTTTAGGCTCTGGAAGGGGGATTCGGCCGCCGAAGGTTAGAGACTTTTGTCTCTGGAGTATGTTTTAGCCCCTGAACCTTGCCCCCGAAAGGGTTCGGCAGCCGAAAGTAGAGATTCGGCCGCCGAAGGTGCTTGAGTTTCTGCTCTGGAGAGGACATTCGGCCGCCGAACCTGCCGCCGAAAGTGTCCTGTCCAGCTTTCTTTTGCATGCTTTATGTGATTATTCTAGGATGTTTAGAGGGGTTTTGGGAAGTGTTATAGAGATGGTTTTGAGATAGTTTGACACCTCATTCGAGTCCATTTGTGTAGGCTTGGACCCGAGAGATCGAGGAGGTCGTCAGTATTAGCAGTTGCAGAGTCAGTTCAGTATCTGCTAGAGGAGCAGAGGTGAGTAGAACTACATTTAATGTTGTTGTAAAATGAGCAATGATATATATTTGTAGCATGTTTCATGCATCATGAGTACCATGAGTATGCAATAGGTTGATTGCATTAGTAGACACGAATATGCTGCATTGCATTGATTATTATTGATGGGGATTGGACCCAGGCGACTTCAATAGCCCACGATCTGTTATGGCTAGATAAGACCTGTGTGAGCTCCATAGGAGGGGTCGGGCGCTAGTGCATGTAGTGACCTGGGAGTCCATAGGGCCGGGCACCGACAGAGGGAGTTTTGAGGTCATGTCTAATCCGAGATGTGTAATGTTTGTGCAGTGACGCATTTCATGAAAGCATGTAACTAATGAACTGTTTTACTGTTTCTACTCACTGGGCTTTAGTAGCTCATCCCTTTCCCTTAACCCCAGTTTTGCAGGTTCAGAATTAGCTATGGGGAAGTCGATATCAGCAGAGAGTCAGCTATGGTGTTGATTGTGTAATAGAGTAGTGGACATGATGTAACTTAAAGAGATGTATGTAAAAGGATGTAATAGATTGTAATTAGTGTGTTTATGGTTTAGAATGTGCTTTGCCTGGTGTATGCTTAATCCCTTGTGTATGCATGTATCCTGTTTTACGTTTCTTGATGAGAAATGTATCAAATCAGGCTTAACAGATGATGTGTTTATAAAACTCCAGTGAAAGACAACTGTGAGGGAAGAAAGGGTTTGATTCTCGTGACCCAAGACCAGACCGTAAGGGAAGAAAGGGTTTGATTCCCTTGACCCTAACACGGGCAGAATTACTGGTGTAAGCCCTGGGGGCTATTTCAGATTGGTATATCTGAGTGTTTTAAGGTTAAGCCTGGTAGTTTTTAAAGAAACTTTTTCCAATTGTATGTTTATATCGGATCATGTATGGGATTTGTTAGATACTTTGAGTTCAGGTTAGGCTTGCTACAGGTTCTGGCGGCCTTAAGCCGATCTGGATCCTAGTGCCGAGTAGTTTAGGGCCGTTATAGAGGGGTACCGATTTCCGGGCTGTTACAGATGGTATCAGAGCATAGGGCCTCAAGAGTACGGTGTGTGAGCATTTTTGTTCAAGGATTAGAGAGATCCCACATCGGAAAGAGGTTGGTTTAGAGTCATAGAAGGGCAAGCACAATAAGTAAAATCATGTCCACTAGGATAGGATGATGAGTTTTGTTTTGCATGATGATGTGAAATGCCATGAATTTATGCATGTGCATTAATGTTATGCTATGTATGCATGTATGTGTTGTAAGTTCATGTGTCTGTCATATGAACTATATGTGTGCTAATGTTTGTTTGTTTGTGTGTTATTCTTCAGAAGAGCTAAGATGAGTGGTGTTAGTCAATCTGTGGACTCAGATCCGTCTGAAGGGTCTTTTGATGAAAGCAGAGAAGGAATGGATCTAGGGAGAGTATTTGGAGCTAGGAGAAAAGTAGAGTTAGATGTGCAGAAAAGGGAGGTAGGTCTGTAGGTGAATATGGACGAAGAGTCTTTAGAAGATGCTCAGACCAAGGATTCCAGGATTTCAGGTTCAGGAGAGAATGATCCTTCCATTTGGAGTACAGCTACCTCGAAAGGAGTGAAGTGGGGGAGAACCAGTAAGAAAAAAGTCAGAGGCCTTAAAGGGTCAAAGAAAAGGGAGTTCTGGAATAGGGTAAAACCTAGTCTGGGTTGTGGTGCTGGTTCGAGTTCGGGTGTAGGCAGATCAAAATGTTTGAGATGTGGAAGGCTGCATAAGGGAGTCTGTCTTGCAGGGACAACAGCATGTTTCAGGTGTGGTCAGAAGGGGCACATGGTTCATGAGTGTCCTACTGCGCCTTGGATGGCTCAGTCCCAGCAGACTTTCGTAGGCAGAGCGGCTCAGGCCAGTAGACAAGGAAGAGAGGCAGACACAGGGGTGCCAGGTATGCTCACTTTTGAGTGTTCTGATGTGTATGTTTTGTGGACCCTAGTAGGATGTCGGCTGATGTGAGAGTAGCAGAGTATAGCAGATGTAACGACCCGAAAATCGGACCGCTACCGGCGCTAGGATCCAGATCGGCTTAAGGCCGCCGGGACCCGTAGCAAGCCTAACATATAACCTGTAAACCTGTATAATCCCATACATGATCAACAACATGCATAAAAATTTAAAACTTTTCCTTCAAACATCCAACTCAACCTGAACATACACTGTACATAGTCATAATCATAATCGTAATCCCTCTGTGGGATCTCATCAATGCCCCAACGGGCGATACAACATGAGATGAGTTGGCTTTCATGAACATTATAAAACATTTTTGATCATGTAATAAAAGGGATACCTCATACACAATGTCAAGCACAATATCTAATCCTCAATATCATTACATGACTGAAACTATACTTTTACATAACATTAAAACATTTATCATGTCCACACTATCTATTACATATATCAGACTTCATTACTCTTGTAAACCTCCTGGTCTACCCTGTACCTGCAATCCTGGGGAAAAGGGGAGAGGGGTGAGCTACTAGAGCCCAGTGAGCAGAATAATAAAAACATTTAAATCATATGGATCATGGAATACATCACATCACAGCTAATCACATCAAGGATGAACCTGTCACCGATAGCCCTCTACATGGTCCAACTGTGCCAGAACGTAGAATGGGTCCTGGTCTTTCCCTTACATAGCATAACATAACATAGTCCAACTGTGCCAGAACGTAGAATGGGTCCTGGTCTTTCCCTTACATAGTGCCAGCGAACGTAGAATGGGTCCCACTGGTCTTACTTTCCGTACCGTACATATCACATCGTCATATCATAGATCGAGGGCTATGGATCATCCAGCATTCATCCACATCATCATTTAAAATCTGCAATGCAACATATTCGTGAATTCTAATGCAGAAACTTGGCTCCCTTATGCATTTGCGCCTCCAATCTCATCCAAACATGCATAAACCTATTCTACAACACTCATACGCAAGCATGCAAGATCCTAGGGGCATCAACTAGCTAAAACCCCATCTATAACACATTCAACATACATTTGCAAGCCACATTGTCCAAAATCACATCAAAAACCCATAAACATAACTATGACCTAAACATGCATTCTACCCCTATGAACTTCATAAAACTTACTTAAAACATACCATAAGCTAGAGATCGACTTTTACCTCTTGAAGATCAAGAGTAGAGGCGACCAAACTTGAAGTTGGAAGAGATTCGAGTTCTTGAACCTCAAAGCTCCAAAAACTTTGCTCAAAAGCTCAAATCTTCAAAACAAAGTTAAAACAAGTGAAAAACTTGAAACATCTAGAGGAAAAACATCAAAGATCGGTGAGGGGCGGCAGAAAGCTCACCTTGGCCGAAAATGGGGAAAAGCTCACCCGTTTTCGGCTAAGGGACCCTTTTATAGTGGCTGGCCAGGCCACGTTCGGGGGCCGAATGTGCCTCCGCATGCATGCCATGTTCGGCGGCCGAACTTGAGGTTCGGTGGCCGAACCTGGACTTCCCTCACTTGTGCTTTCGGGGGCCTAAAGCTCCCGAAGGCATGCATGTTCGGCGGCCGAACTTGAGGGTCGGCGGCCGAACCTGAGTTTTCCTCCAAGGTTATTTTCATGCAAAAACTCATTTCCATTTTACTTAAAACCATGAAATACCTTAAAACATTTTATGAAAACATGATTCTACCCTACTAGAGGCTTCTGACATCCGAGATTCCACCGGACGGTAGGAATTCCGATACCGGAGTCTAGCCGGGTATTACATTCTCCCCCCCTTCAGAACATTCGTCCCTGAATGTACCTCAACTAGCACTCATAGCATGGCATAAAACATAACATACATACATAGCACATAAACACATAGGGATCTAACCTTAAAAGAGGTGAGGGTACTGCTGGAGCATAGACTCCCGTGTCTCCCAAGTGCATTCCTCCAAATTATGGTGGTTCCACAGGACTTTCACCATCGGGATTTCCTTGTTCCTTAGCTTTCTGATCTGGGTGTCTATGATCCGTACTGGCTGTTCAACATAGGTGAGATCCTCTTGGACCTCCACATCAGGCTCACTAAGAACCTTGCTCGGATCTGACACAAACTTCCTCAACATTGAAACATGGAAAACCGGATGGATTCTTTCCATTGAAGCAGGTAAATCCAGCTTGTACGACACATTCCCAATCCTTTGCAAGATTTCAAAGGGTCCGATGTATCGTGGGGCTAGTTTACCTTTCTTCCCAAAGCGAACCACTCCTTTCATAGGAGACACCTTGAGCAATACCAGATCCCCCTCCTGAAACTCGACCTGCCTTTTGCGGATGTCTGCATAACTCTTCTGTCTGCTTGCAGCAGTCTTGATTCTCTCTCTGATTATGGGTACCACCCTGCTGGTGATCTCTACTAGCTCAGGCCCTGCCAAGGCCTTTTCTCCAACCTCTTCCCAGCAAACAGGTGATCTGCACTTCCTTCCATATAAAGCTTCATAAGGAGCCATCCCGATGCTAGCATGATGGCTGTTATTGTAGGCAAACTCCACCAAAGGTAGATGCTGCCTCCAAGAACCGCCAAAGTCCAGCACACACATTCTGAGCATATCCTCGATAGTCTGGATGGTCCGTTCTGACTGTCCATCAGTCTGGGGGTGGAAGGCAGTACTGAAATCCAACCTAGTACCCATGGCATTCTGCAGACTCCGCCAAAATCTGGAGGTGAACTGGGGCCCTCTATCTGACACTATCGAAACAGGAACCCCATGCAGCCTGACGATCTCATCCACATATACCTGCGCCAATTTGTCCACAGAGTAGCCACTCTTGACAGGAATGAAGTGAGCAGATTTGGTGAGTCTGTCCACAATCACCCATATGGAGTCCACTCTGTTGGACGCCGCCGGTAACCCCACTACGAAGTCCATAGCTATATTTTCCCATTTCCATTCTGGAATAGGTAGCGGGTTAAGCATTCCAGCCGGCTTCTGATGTTCCAGCTTCACCCTCTGACACACTTTGCAGGCTGACACAAACTGTGCCACTTCTTTCTTCATAGCTGGCCACCAATAAACCTTCTTTAGATCTTGATACATCTTGGTGGCTCCGGGGTGAATGCTGTATCTTGCATTATGAGCCTCTCTCATAATGTCTCCTTTAAGCCCTATGTCGTCTGGTACACATAGTCTGCTCCCATAGCGGAGGATCCCCTTGCTGTCGAATCTGAACTCACTATCATTGCCTGACTGAACAGTCCTGGCAATCTTCACTAACTCCGGGTCCTCATGCTGTTTCTGAGCCACCTGCTCTAGAAACACGGGTGCCACTCTCATCTGGGCCACCAAGGCACCTGTACCAGACAACTCCATCTGTAGACCTTCCTCAGTGAGCTTGTAAAACTCCTTCACCACTGGCCTCCTCTCTGCCGATATGTGGGATAAACTGCCGAGTGATTTCCGGCTTAAGGCGTCCGCCACAACATTCGCCTTACCCGGATGGTACTGAATCTTGCAATCATAGTCACTCAACAGCTCCACCCATCTTCTCTGTCTCAAGTTCAAATCTCTTTGACTCAGGATGTACTGCAGGCTCTTATGATCCGTGAAGATCTCACATTTAACCCCATAGAGGTAGTGCCTCCACATCTTGAGTGCAAAGATTACTGCTGCCATCTCCAGGTCATGTGTGGGGTAATTCAACTCATGCTTCTTCAGCTGCCTAGAAGCATAGGCGATCACCCTATCATTCTGCATTAGTACACAACCCAGTCCCACACGGGACGCATCACAAAAGACTGTAAAGTCCTCATCACTAGATGGCAGAGCTAAAACTGGTGCTGAAGTCAACCTCTTCTTAAGCTCTTCAAAACTCTCTTCGCACTGGTCGGTCCACAGAAACTTCTGATTCTTCCTAGTTAGTCTGGTCAGAGGAGCTGCAATCTTTGAGAAGTCCTGAACGAACCTCCTGTAGTAACCTGCCAAACCCAAGAAACTCCTGATCTCCATCACTGAAGTGGGTCTAGGCCAGTTAGCCACAGTTTCTGTTTTCTTGGGGTCCACCTCAATCCCATTCTCGGACACTACATGCCCCAAGAACGAAATGCTCCTCAGCCAGAATTCACACTTAGAGAACTTGGCATACAAGCCATGTTCCCTTAAAGTCTGCAGAACCAACCTCAGATGATGGGCATGCTCCTCTGCGTTCCTAGAATACACTAAGATATCATCTATGAAGACAATAACAAAGTGATCCAGATATTGGCTAAATACTCTGTTCATGAGATCCATGAATGCTGCAGGGGCGTTGGTTAACCCGAACGGCATCACAAGGAACTCAAAATGCCCATATCTGGTCCTGAAAGCTGTCTTCGGCACATCTTCATCCCTTATCCTTAGCTGATGGTACCCCGATCTTAGATCTATTTTGGAGAAACAACCCGTTCCTGCTAGCTGGTCGAATAGATCATCGATCCTTGGCAGAGGGTACCTATTTTTGGTAGTGACTTTGTTCAACTGCCTGTAGTCGATACAAAGTCTAAGGGATCCATCCTTCTTCCTCACAAACAAGACTGGAGCACCCCAAGGTGAGGTACTCTGTCGGATGAAGCCCTTTTCTACCAGCTCCTGCAATTGCTCTTTCAACTCCTTCAACTCGGCTGGGGCCATCCTGTAGGGAGGGATAGAGATCGGTCTAGTTCCAGGAACCAATTCTATCTCGAACTCTATCTCCCTAGCAGGTGGTAAACCTGGAAGCTCGTCTGGAAAAACATCCTGAAACTCTCTGACAACTGGCACCGAGGCTGGCTCCCTGACCTGACTGTCTAGCTCTCTCACATGAGCTAAGTACCCCTGACATCCCTTCCTAAGCAACCTACGAGCCTGAAGAGTTGATATCAGACCTCTAGGTGTGCCCCTCTTGTCTCCTCTAAAGACGACCTCTGACCCATCCTGATCTCTGAACTTGACTACCTTGTCTCTGCAGTCCAAGGTAGCACCATGGGTAGATAGCCAATCCATCCCTAGAATGACGTCAAAGTCTGTCAAATCTAGAACCACAAGGTCGGGGGAGAGGCATCTTGTAACAGCCCGGAAACCGATACCCCTCTGTAACGACCCGAACCGCCACCGGCGCTAGGATCCAGATCGGCTTAAGGCCGCCGGGACCCGTAGCAAGCCAAACATACATACTATTACCTGGTCAAATCCCATACATGATTAAAACTTAACCATAAAAACATGAAAACTGAACATCTGATGAACCCAAACCTGACCTGTGCATGTATCCTGACATGAAACATACATCATAAAATCATAAAACCTCCACTGGAGTCCTCATCATATACTCCAATGGGGTAGCATTACATGCCTCAAGTTTGGTTCTCAACTCAACATATAACATAGACATAACCATGCATTAACAGGGACTAACCAGTCTATAGGGCCAAGCACACTTTAATCCATAAACATAACTCTACTATCAGTTACATACATTATCTCAAATTACATTACATCAACTTATATTACATGTCCACTTCTAAAACCACTAAACTGATACATAAACATAAACTATTACATAAAACACACGTCTCTTAATCTTTACCCTGCTGACTTCTGAGCTCTGACTTAAACCTGCAACACTGGGGTTAGGGGAAAGGGGTGAGCTAAAAAGCCCAGTGAGTAGAAACATAGAAAACAGTTCATTAATTATATGCTCTCATGAAATGCGTCATATCACAAAGAAATCACATAACTGGTCCGTCTCGGGGCTCATGTAGATGAATATTCCCCACGGATTGTTTTTAGAGAGTTTCCTTTGAATTGCTAGCATCTTTACTCTCAAGGATCGGACATGACCTCAAAAATCCCTCTGTCGGTGCCCGGCTCCCCCAAAGGAGCTCACACAGGACTTTCACATACATGACAGGGTGCCTAGTCCACAGAGAGCTCGCAAGGACTTTCCTATATGTACTTGTCCGGCTCTCAAAAGACTCACCCAAGACTCAATGACAGATATGGGCTATTGAAGTCGCCTTGGTCCAAACCTACCTCGGCATCAACATGAAATAATACAATGCAACATATTCGTGAACTAGTGCAATCAACCTACTAAACATAATCATGATGCATGAACATGCTTTAGGCATTAGATTTTGTGCATAAAAGATTAAGTTTTAGTTCTACTCACCTCCTGGCAGACGCCGACTGACTCTGCACCTGCTAGCACTAATGGCCTCCTCGGTCTCTCGGGTCCGATCCTACACAGGTGGACTCGAATGAGGTGCCAAACATACTCTAACAACTCATAAACATACCCCCAAAAACCCCTCTAAACATCACTTAAACATGCATGGAAAACACCCAAGAAACGGCTGGACAGGGCACTTTCGGCGACACCTTCGGCGGCCGAAAGTCCCTTCCAGAGACGAAACTCGGGTAAGTTCGGCGGCAGGTTCGGCGGCCGAAACCCCTGGACAGAAACGAAAGTCCCTCCTTCGGGGGCACGTTCGGCAGCCGAAAGGCTGCCTCCCATGCAGGTTCGGCGGCCGAAACTCCTTTCGGCGGCCGAACCTGGTCCCCTCTGGACGACAGGTCCGATTCTGCCTAGCCAAAAACCAAACTCAAAACACCCAAATCCTTACATACTCTCTCCCAATCATGCATACTCACTCCCACAAGCATAAAGGAGCATAAACTAACATAAACTCCTCAACACAAACATCACATAACATACATTGGGTATAAAACCCACATAAACCTAAACATGCCATTCTACCCATTCAAAACTCCAATAAACTTACTTAAAACTCATTAAAACATAAAAGGAAGCATAGATCTACACTTACCTCTTGAAGATCGAGGGTTGCGTGATCTCTAACTTGGAGGTATGGAGAATCCAAGCTCCAAAAGCTCCAAGCTCCCAAAACTCCTTTTAAGCTTTAAATCTTCAAACACAAGGGTAGAAATCATGAAAAACTTGAGAGATGGGTAGAGAAAACACGAAAACGACCAAAGGAAGGCATAAACTCACCTGAGCTCGAGAATGGGGAGAAAACTCACCCATTTCCGATCTGAGGGCCCTTTATAGGTGGCCTGGTCGAAGACCTTCGGCAGCCTAACGTGCCCCCTAAACTCATGCAAGTTCGGCGGCCGAACTTGACTTTCGGCGGCCGAACCTTGGCTCGTTCAAACAAGACTTTCGGAGGCCAAAGGCGCTCCCGAAGCCTTTCCATGTTCGGCGGCCGAACTTCACTTTCGGCGGCCGAACCTGGCACTTGCCTCCTTGGTCTTTTTCTTTTCAAAACTCAATTTATTTCCATTTAAAACCATGAAATCATGTGAAAAACATTTTAGAAAACACATTTTACCCCTTCTAGAGAGATCCAACACCCTAGATTCCGCCGGAGGGCAGGAATCCCGATGCCGGATTCTAGCCGGGTATTACACATCTTCCCTCAACAAAAACTGGACTGTACTGGCAGACTGACTTCGCCACTGACGGGTCACACTTGGGTCCACTGACCCATAGGGGACACTCTAACCCAGAGACTATCAGACCCAACCTCTCAACGGCTCTCGGAGCAATAAATGAATGAGATGCACCCGGGTCCATTAATGCATACACATCAGAACACCCAATGACGAGATTACCTGACACCACGGTGTTGGATGTGTTAGCCTCCTGCTGAGTCATGGTGAAGATCCTGGCTGGAGCTGATGGACCTTCACCTCGGGAACTAGAAGAAGAGGCTGCCCCTCTCCCTCTACCTCTGCCACTGCCCTGAGTTGTGGCTGGAGCTGCTGGCTGTGCCACACTACCAGAAGCTGTCTGCTGGGGCTGGCCCATAAAAGGTGCTCTAGGACACTCCCGAGCTATGTGTCCCTCCTATCCACATCTGAAACATGTATTAGTCCCAGCTCGACACACTCCCCTGTGCGGCCTTCCACATCTCTGGCATTCTGTACCATCTGAGCCTGAGCTCGAGCCACTGCCAAATCCCAGACCGGATTTCAACTTGTTCCAAAACTTATTCTTCTTCGGCTTCTTGGTGGTGTTGTCCCACCTCTTCTTACTTGAGCTCTGAGAAGAGAAACCTGGTCCTCCTCTGCCTGGGGTCTTAACCCCTAAAGACTGGGTCACTGACTGCTTCACTGACCCCTCAACTATAGCACTCGCCTCCATCCTTCGAGCCATATCCACCACAGTGTGGAAACTTTCTCTCTCAGCTGACTGAATCAACGAGGAGTACCTAGAATGCAGCTTCATAACATATCTCTTGGCTTTCTTCGTATCTGTATCTAGAGCTTGCCCTGAAAAAGGCAATAGCTCCAAGAATTTATCCGTGAACTCCTCTACACCCATGTGCTCTGACTGCCTCAGTGGCTCAAACTCAATCATCTTCAGTTCTCTGGAACTGTCTGGAAAAGCCCATCCCGCGAACTCATTCGCGAATTCCTCCCATGTCATGCCGTCTAGTCTCGGGTCCACATAACACTTGAACCATTCCCGTGCCTTCTTGCACTTTAAAGTGAACCCTGCCATCTGAATGGTCGTGCTGTCATTTGCCCCTAGCTCATCAGTTATTGTCTTCACCACTCTCAGATACTCAAAGGGGTCATCCCCTGACTTGTATTTGGGAGCATCCAGCTTGAGGTAATCTGTCATCTTTACCTTGCTCCCATCGGCTGAGCTAGGTCTGGGAGGTCGAGTAACTGGGGCTGCTGGTTCTATAGGTGGTGGAGGTGGGGGTGCAGCATTCCCCGAGGTGGGGTTTGTCGGGTTTGGATAGAAGGGTGAGGGTGGGTAAGCTGGGTACTGTGTGTAAGGTGGATAGAAAGGTGGATAAGGCATGTAGGTAGGGTAGGGGTTAAAGCTGGAGTAATCCGACGTGCCTCCCATCGGATACCCTGAACCCTGTGGGAAGGGTGGATAATGGGGTGGAAAACCATACCCCGAGGCCTAAACGCCTCCCTGAGACTCCCCTGTCCCTTCTCCCTCCATGCTCACATCCAGGTTCCCATCCCTCCTCTGATCCTCTTCCATAACCTCCCTCACGTCTGAAGAACTTCCTCCTCTATCTGTCCCCCTTCTGCTAGCATCAAAAGACCTTCTAGGGTCCCTTGACACTCTTTCTCTGTTTGCTCTACAAGACATTGCCCTAGGCAATGTAGGAGGACGGGCGCTCGTGCCCTCATCCTCAGGTGGCACTCCAGTCAATCGTGCAGATCGACGAGTTCCTCTCATCCTGTTTTCTGAAAAACAGTACACATCATACAAACATTAGCATCATATGGTTCATGTGGGCACACATGAACCCTCATCACATATACATCATTCATATCATATCATCAATGCACAAGCATATATTCATGGCATTTCACATCATCATACAAGACAGGACTCCACATCCTATCCTAGTGGACATGATCTTCCTATTGTGCTTGACCTTCCATAACATCTATGAGCCCGACACTCTAGGTCCGATCCTATGAACCTAGGGCTCTTATACTATTCTGTAACGACCCGAAAATCGGACCGCTACCGGCGCTAGGATCCAGATCGGCTTAAGGCCGCTGGGACCCGTAGCAAGCCTAACATATAACCTGTAAACCTGTATAATCCCATACATGATCAACAACATGCATAAAAAATTTAAAACTTTTCCTTCAAACATCCAACTCAACCTGAACATACACTGTACATAGTCATAATCATAATCGTGATCCCTCTGTGGGATCTCATCAATGCCCCAACGGGCGATACAACATGAGATGAGTTGGCTTTCATGAACATTATAAAACATTTTTGATCATGTAATAAAAGGGATACCTCATACACAATGTCAAGCACAATATCTAATCCTCAATATCATTACATGACTGAAACTATACTTTTACATAACATTAAAACATTTATCATGTCCACACTATCTATTACATATACCAGACTTCATTACTCTTGTAAACCTCCTGGTCTACCCTGTACCTGCAATCCTGGGGAAAAGGGGAGAGGGGTGAGCTACTAGAGCCCAGTGAGCAGAATAATAAAAACATTTAAATCATATGGATCATGGAATGCATCACATTACAGCTAATCACATCAAGGATGAACCTGTCACCGATAGCCCTCTACATGGTCCAACTGTGCCAGAACGTAGAATGGGTCCTGGTCTTTCCCTTACATAGCATAACATAACATAGTCCAACTGTGCCAGAACGTAGAATGGGTCCTGGTCTTTCCCTTACATAGTGCCAGCGAACGTAGAATGGGTCCCACTGGTCTTACTTTTCGTACCGTACATATCACATCGTCATATCATAGATCGAGGGCTATGGATCATCCAGCATTCATCCACATCATCATTTAAAATGTGCAATGCAACATATTCGTGAATTCTAATGCAAGCAACCTAATTCATCACATGGCATTCATGATGCATGAACATGCTCAAAACTATACGATTAATTTGCTTAAAAACATAAAGGTTTATTCCACTCACCTCTGGATAGCTCTGACCAGACACTAGGGCAACAGACTCACTGCTGGGGTCCTCGGTTCCTCGGGTCCGAACCTACACAGGCGGACTCAAATGAGGGACCAAACATACATGAACATAACTCTAAACTATCCCCCAAAAACCCCCCTAAAACATCATGGAATAATCATAGAAAAACATGCAAGAAATGGCTGAACAGGGCACTTTCGGCGGCAGGTTCGGAGGCCGAAAGTCCCTCCAGAGCCGAAAGTCAGGCAGGTTCGGCGACACCTTTGGCGGCCGAAACTCCCAGACAGAGACGAAACTCATGCATGTTCGGTGGCACCTTCGGCGGCCGAAAGTCCCAGACAGAGACGAAAGTCTCTTTTCGGGGGCAACTTCGGCAGCCGAAAGGCCTGCCTCCCCAGCCATGTTCGGCGGCCGAAAGTTCCTTCGGCTGCCGAACCTGGTTTCTGCCAGAGGGCAGAAACTTGGCTCCCTTATGCATTTGCGCCTCCAATCTCATCCAAACATGGATAAACCTATTCTACAACACTCATACGCAAGCATGCAAGATCCTAGGGGCATCAACTAGCTAAAACCCCATCTATAACACATTCAACATACATTTGCAAGCCACATTGTCCAAAATCACATCAAAAACCCATAAACATAACTATGACCTAAACATACATTCTACCCCCATGAACTTCATAAAACTTACTTAAAACATACCATAAGCTAGAGATCGACTTTTACCTCTTGAAGATCAAGAGTAGAGGCGACCAAACTTGAAGTTGGAAGAGATTCGAGTTCTTGAACCTCAAAGCTCCAAAAACTTTGCTCAAAAGCTCAAATCTTCAAAACAAAGTTAAAACAAGTGAAAAACTTGAAAGATCTAGAGGAAAAAAATCAAAGATCGGTGAGGGGCGGCAGAAAGCTCACCTTGGCCGAAAATGGGGAAAAGCTCGCCCGTTTTCGGCTAAGGGACCCTTTTATAGTGGCTGGCCAGGCCACGTTCGGGGGCCGAATGTGCCTCCGCATGCATGCCATGTTCGGCGGCCGAACTTGAGGTTCGGTGGCCAAACCTGGACTTCCCTCACTTGTGCTTTCGGGGGCCTAAAGGCACTCCCGAAGGCATGCATGTTCGGCGGCCGAACCTGAGTTTTCCTCCAAGGTTATTTTCATGCAAAAACTCATTTCCATTTTACTTAAAACCATGAAATACCTTAAAACATTTTATGAAAACATGATTCTACCCTACTAGAGGCTTCCGACATCCGAGATTCCACCGGACGGTAGGAATTCCGATACCGGAGTCTAGCTGGGTATTACAGCAGAGTTAGATGTTCAGAGTAGAAAGTAAGAGATAGAGATTCAGAGAAGAGTTAGTAGCTAGAGGTTAGTGAACTAAAGAAGAGCTAGAGAGAGAGTTGCTAGGTGATATTGTGGTCTTGAGTTTTATAATTCCAGGTGTAGGGAGAGTGATCTCTCATCTTTAAGTGTAACCTCTTAAGAGGAAGTAAGATAGAGTAAGAAGAGTAAGTAAGTCAGAGAACAGAATAAGAAGCAGAAGAATAAGTGAAATAGATCAGAGTAAGAGGAAGAGAAAAAGAAGTAAGAGTAAGCTCAGAAAGAGGTTAGAGCCAGTCTGGGAATAGGTGGTGGTTGAGGCAGAGGAAAGGGTCAGCCTTTTCTGTGGAAGATTTCCAAAGGAAGTTCCGTTAGCTTTAGCTCAGATCTTCACCCTGACTCAGTAGGAGGCTAACACATCGAACACGGTGACGTCAGGTACGTTCACTTGAGGGTGTTCGGATGTGTATGCTACTTGTTTTGAACCCTAGTGATTCTCTTTCTTTGTTGCTTTATTGCTTTGAGTGAGCTGTTGATAGAGTGGGTTTGATAACTTCTAGGCTTAGAGTGTTTTCTCTGGGTTAGTGGACCCGAGTATGATCCATCTGAGGCAGAGTCAGTTAGTTCAGTTTAGAGCTTCTGGTGAGTAAATGCCTTCCAGCTGACCTTCTGGTTCTAGATTTGACTGTGTGATGTCATTCTAGGGCGGAATGGCTAACTACTCATAGTACTACCTCAGAGGTAGACATGTGCAGAGGCTAGGATGGATCAGAGGTAGTCCTTAGAGAGGACAGAGTAGGGTGCCTAGAGGTTTGAGGTCAGCCCATCAGGCTCATCGTTTACTCAGGAAAGGTTGTCAGAGGGTTCTAGCTCTTAGGAGCAAGTTAGTAGGCAGGTCAGGGAATGAGCCTCAGCGCCCGTTGCTAGTGAGTTCTAGATGTTCCCCAAGCGAGCTGTCAGGTTTTCCATCTGTTAGGGAGTTAGAGTTTGGAATAGGAATAGGAATGGTGCCTGGACGCGGAACCATTTCTTTCCTTCTACCCTACAGGATGGTACCTGCAGGGTTGAGAGAATAGTCAGCGTAGTGTCGCAGCTTAGTAGATAAAGGTTTTATCCGACCTAGTACCTCACCCTGGAATGTTCTAGTGTTGTTGTGGGAAACGAAGGATGGATCCTTGCGACTTTGTTGTCACTGTAAGCAGTTAACAAGGTCACTACTAAGGATAGGTATTCCCGGTTAGGAGTGGTGATCTATTAGTACAGCTAGTGTGTGATCAGAGAGTTGGGTACTACTAGAGCAGAGGCCAGGATAAGTAAGAGGAAAAGAGAGGAGTAAGGATCAGAATAGCGCAGCGAAAGCTTGTAGAGTTTAGGAGAAGGTTGAAATGAGGTTCTTAAGTACCCAGAGATGAGAATCTTAGGGAATGTTCTACGTTAGGTAATTAGTGTGGATTATGGACACACAGATCAGGAAGCTAAGGATTTAGGAATTCAGGTGGTGATTGGCCTTTGGAAACACCATCATAAGGAAATGTGATAAAAAGACCCAGGAGTTCTCTCTTTAGAGAGAAGTGTTAAACTTTGCTCGTTTGCTTGTTTGTTGTTTAAACATTCAAGGACGAATGTTTTTAAAGGGGGGAAGAATGTAATACCCGGCTAGACCAGGCATCGGAATTCTTACGGTCCGGTGGGATTCAAGGATGTCAGAGGTTTCTAGAAGGGTAAGAGAAAAGTTTTCTAAACTGTTTTTAAATGTTTGAAAGGTTTAGAGTGGAATAGGATTGAGTTTTGAAGAGAAAAGACCAAGGAGGATTTGGCCAGGTTCGGCCCTCGAAGTGAAGTTCGACCGCCGAAAGTGCCTTAGGTTCGGCTTTTGAAACTCCAAGTTCGGCCGCCGAACGTTGCATGGTTTTGCATGCGGTTAGGCTGCCGAAGCTGAGTCGGTTTGCCACCTATAAAACGCCTCCAGTCGGTGAAATGGATAAGTATAGCTTGCCTTTTCGCTTTCAAAGGTAAGATCATGTCCTCCATGGGTCTTGTTCATGGTTTTCTTACATCGTGCAAAGGTTTGATTGGTTTTCATTTTGTTTTGAAGGTTTTAAGCTAAAAAGAGAAGTTTTGTGGTTTGGAGAGTTTGAAGGAGAGTTGCTCTATATCTCTAAGTTCAGATCGTTCATCTTCTTGTATTTAAGAGGTAAGTGAAGATCTTGAACTTCTTTTGATGATTTATAGAGGTTTTATGGAGGTTATGGGTAGAGTTGCATGATTAGGTTTAAAAGTGTGTTTTTGATGGTTTATGGGTGCAAGCATGTTTATATGTGTTATGTTTCTTATTTGTTGGGGTTTTAGGTAGTTTTGGACCCCTTTGTGCATATACTCTAGTATATGTATGTTGAGGAGTTGTGTTATGCATGTTTTGGGTGGTGGAAAGGTTTGAGGAGCGTGGTTGCCGTTGAGGATGAGTTCTGGATGAACTCAGGTTCGGCAGCCGAAGGTGCATTCGACCGCTGAACCCCTTGAGGAGGTGGCTTCGGCTGCCAAAGCTCGCCCCCGGGAGTTTTGAGTTTAGGCTCTGGAAGGGGGATTCGGCCGCCGAAGGTTAGAGACTTTTGTCTCTGAAGTGTGTTTTAGCCCCCGAACCTTGCCCCCGAAAGGGTTCGGCAGCCGAAAGTAGAGATTCGGCCGCCGAAGGTGCTTGAGTTTTTGCTCTGGAGAGGACATTCGGCCGCCGAACCTGCCGCCGAAAGTGTCCTGTCCAGCTTTCTTTTGCATGCTTTATGTGATTATTCTAGGATGTTTAGAGGGGGTTTGGGAAGTGTTATAGAGATGGTTTTGAGATAGTTTGACACCTCATTCGAGTCCATTTGTGTAGGCTTGGACCCGAGAGATCGAGGAGGTCGTCAGTATTAGCAGTTGCAGAGTCAGTTCAGTATCTGCTAGAGGAGCAGAGGTGAGTAGAACTACATTTAATGTTGTTGTAAAATGAGCAATGATATATATTTGTAGCATGTTTCATGCATCATGAGTACCATGAGTATGCAATAGGTTGATTGCATTAGTAGACACGAATATGCTGCATTGCATTGATTATTGTTGATGGGGATTGGACCCAGGCGACTTCAATAGCCCACGATCTGTTATGGCTAGATAAGACCTGTGTGAGCTCCATAGGAGGGGCCGGGCGCTAGTGCATGTAGTGACCTGGGAGTCCATAGGGCCGGGCACCGACAAAGGGAGTTTTGAGGTCATGTCTAATCCGAGATGTGTAATGTTTGTGCAGTGACGCATTTCATGAAAGCATGTAACTAATGAACTGTTTTACTGTTTCTACTCACTGGGCTTTAGTAGCTCATCCCTTTCCCTTAACCCCAGTTTTGCAGGTTCAGAATTAGCTATGGGGAAGTCGATATCAGCAGAGAGTCAGCTATGGTGTTGATTGTGTAATAGAGTAGTGGACATGATGTAACTTAAAGAGATGTATGTAAAAGGATGTAATAGATTGTAATTAGTGTGTTTATGGTTTAGAATGTGCTTTGCCTGGTGTATGCTTAATCCCTTGTGTATGCATGTATCCTGTTTTACGTTTCTTGATGAGAAATGTGTCAAATCAGGCTTAACAGATGATGTGTTTATAAAACTCCAGTGAAAGACAACTGTGAGGGAAGAAAGGGTTTGATTCCCGTGACCTAAGACCAGACTGTAAGGGAAGAAAGGGTTTGATTCCCTTGACCCTAACACGGGCAGAATTACTGGTATAAGCCCTGGGGGCTATTTCATATTGGTATATCTGAGTGTTTTAAGGTTAAGTCTGGTAGTTTTTAAAGAAACGTTTTCCAATTGTATGTTTATATCGGATCATGTATGGGATTTGTTAGATACTTTGAGTTCAGGTTAGGCTTGCTACGGGTTCTGGCGGCCTTAAGCCGATCTGGATCCTAGCGCCGAGCAGTTTGGGGCCGTTACAGAGGGGTACCGGTTTCCGGGCTATTACATCATACGATTGGTCTTGTGATGTATGAAGTAGAATAAGACTCCAACACTTTTGAAATTCTGATTTTTTCTTTTTCCCACGCTACTGGACTCTTCTGCGTCAGTTTGATTTGGACAGTTGATTTGCCCAAATCGCTTGCCCAAATCGTTTCTGCAAGTCAGTCCCAGTTTTCTACTTCAGCTTTCTGCACGTGATTTGGCCAAATCACTTTGACCCAATCAATTTTCTAGCTTTTTCTGCAATTTTTCTCCAAGTTTCCAGTTTTCTCCTTTTCTACAAAAACATCATAAAAACATAGATTAAACTAGAAAAATGTGTATTTAAACAGTAATAAAGATAATAAAAATATGGCTAAATTATGCTTGATCAAATACTCCCACACCTAACATTTTGCTTGTCCTCAAGCAACAAATAACGTAGTCAATCAAGCCCCTCTTTCTTTTGAATCTAAGTACCACTTAATCAGCCTCCCCTAGACTCCTAAATTGAAGCACTTCAGTGTAGAGTACATGCACTGAAATTGTCCTCTTTTTCCTTGTTTCTTCCCACCCCACCGTGGCCAAGAGTTTTTTTATTTGATCATGCTTTATTCTTTCATTTTAGGCTTAATGCAACCCCTAAGAGTGACTTGCCCCTTTCAAATCATTTTTATTTAGCAGCATTTTTTATTCTTGCCTGAAAGAGTCACCAATCTTTTTATGCGAAAGTGCATATTGGTGATACCCACCCCCAGTTACTCAGTTGGTCACTTGTTCAAGTGGCTACTAGCTTTATTCATAGTCTTTGACCATCGAAATAGGTTATGTTTTGTGCTTTTTGATTTTGCTGAGTTTTTTTTCTTTTTCTCTTTTCTTTTTCTCTTTTCTTTTTCTTTAACAGTTCGGGCAAATCAGCTTATACAGAGTTACACTAACTTTTTATTGCATGCATTTATATTTTTCCCTTGACCATAGCAAGTGCAAAGATTCAATTTAAGAGAAAAATTTTCTAAGTGAAGGTAACACACTGTAACTGATTCAATTTAGATTTAAAGGGCTGGAAAATTTAATGGGGTCATGAGATAGGAGGCTCTTTTGACTTTGTCATCTATGCTGAGTAGAGCAAAGGTTTAAAAAAATCTTGTGCATGAAATTTGTGTGTGCGTAGAAATAAATATGAATGTAAAAGTGTGTGTGAAAAAATTTTTGGTGTGTGTGACAGGGTAAAAAGATGCAAAAAGAGGCAAAAAGGTAGCAAAAGATAGTGTAAACAGTGCAAAAATATTCCCCCAATAGCCCCTCACCTAGTACAAACATTGTCCTCAATGCAAAACATACAAGGAAAAATAATAAGAGAGAAAGGGACTTGCTGGCCTATGGGTGACTGGTCAGTGATTTGGGCAAATCACTCGGCCAAATCACTGGCTGTCATGGTCTATGGGTAGAAAACTGTCCACCAGCAGTTGCAGCAGGTGCTCCATGTGTTGCATTCTATCTTCAATTCTGCTGAGACAAGCCTCTACTGTCTAGTCTTGAGGTGGTTCTGGTGGTATCTTATCTGCTGCTTGCTATGGTGCCTTTGGAGGTGCCTCCTCTACTGTCTCTTATGCTGTCACTTATGTTGTCTCCTCTGCTAGAGCAGTTGGCTGATTAGCTGTCTTCTTCCTAAACACACGCTCATGGCATGGTATAATAGGTCCTGCAGGTGCAATAGAAAAAACTTCCCCCATTTTTCGAAGCAACCCCATGTCATCCAGAGTGCGAAGGTCGAAGGAGGTTGGTTCGTTGGTGGGGGTAAGGTCAGTGTGGGCAGGGTGCAATACTTTCATATTCACTGCTATGGAAGTGATCAGGTGGCCAAGGATCAGTAGGCGGTGGTATGTGATGGTGCTGGAGAGCTGTGTGGCAACCCAGTAGCCTAAGTGTAGTTTCTGGTCTGTGGACATGCTCCATAGAATGTATAGCTTTATTTTGGTCAGGATGTTTGGTGCATCCTTCCTCCCAGAAAATGTATATGCTAAAAACCTGTGTAGATACTTTAAGAAGGGATTTCTTATGTATAGGTCTTTGGACTTTATGGGTGAATATGTGTCAGGTGGGTTGTCACATAGTTCTTCATAGGCTGTGCTGGGATTGAACTCAGCAGAGAAATCCCAAGTGGAATTAGAGCATTCACAGCCCATGGCAGCACTGAATTTTTGCAGGGACAAGCGAAATCATTGTCCTAATCCAACAGTATCTGGTGTGTGCAGTGTGGTCATGGCTGACTTGTCAAAATAGAATGTGGTGAAGAACTCATGAGTGAGCTCAGTGAAGGTAAGCATGTGTAGGTAGAAGAAGGTGTTCCATCCAATTGCATCAACAAAAGAACGTACCTATGCTTGAAGTCCCAGTGCTTCAAATGTGTTGTGGTGGATGAACTTACCTGGATGGTATGGCAGAGAAGAGACCCTATCCAACCTGAAGCATTCAGATGGCTTATTGAAGGTCAGCGCCTTTGTCACATGGTCTGGGTTTGCTAGTTTGGGCAGATCGCTGGGCAGATTGCCTTCATCGTGGCTCACAGGGGATGTGTCTGGTGCATCGATGGGGGCTTCTGAACGTTGCTTTAGGCTCGGCGGTGGTGATGAAGGCGTTCTTGGGCATTTCTGTCCATGGCTGGTAGAGGGGTGGCTTTTGGAAGCGCTTCGTCTTCAGGGGTATCTATCCTGACGGTCTATGTGGCAAGAGCTGGGGCAATCATCGATGCTCCAGTTCATCAGCGATAGGTCTGGGCGACTGGTCTTTCGATGTTTATGGTTTCTGCTTCCTCGGCCGTCCCTATGTCAGCGTCGTCGACGATGGGAGGAGGGTTGTTCATGGCCTCCTCGTCATTGTCAGTGGGAATGCGAACGGGCCTGGGCATCCCGCACTTCCTCCATATGCCAGGGCTGCCGGTGGCTATCATCTTAGTTCTTGCCATGGTTCTTGATGTCGTCAGTGATGGAAATCTTGGGGAAGAAGAAAGAGATGAAGCAGAAAGAGATAGCGCGAGGAAAAAGAAAAGGAAAAGAAAACTATTTAAAGTGATTTGGGGAAGTTGAATTGCCCTGATCATTAACTGCTGAGTCTGTGACTTCTCGGCAGGGTGATTTGGGCAGTGATTTGGGCAAATCACCTGGCCAAATCACTTCCTTGTTGCACTTGCTTGATTGGCTCTGGTCATGCCATTTTTGTGATGTTTGAATCCTGGTGATTTGAGCCATCGATTTGGGCAAATTACCTGCCCCAATCACTTCAGCTGGGCTACCTCCCAGTAGCGCCCTGGTTTTCTATCTTGGGCTGGACTGCCTTGCCTTGATCAGTAGGTTAGGGAAGGGGTATCCAAGGGTACCTCCTCCACAAGTTGCACAGTAAATCCTTCATAGAAGTGCTTTAACAGGTGCTCATTAACCTTGAAAACCTTGCTTGTTTCTAGACTGCGTATGTCCACAGCCCTATGTGGATAGATGTGGTCCACCAAGAATGGCCCAATCCACCTAGACCGAAGCTTCTCAGGAAATAATTTAAACTGTGAGTCAAAAAGCAAGACTTTGTTACCAACCTGAAATTGTTTCCTGGAGATATGTTTGTCATGAAAGGCTTTGGTCTTGGCTTTATAATCCCATGAAGCTTCATATGCATCACGTCGAATTTCCTCTAGCTCTTGAAGTTGTAATTTCATGTGGGCTCCAACTTCTTTCTCATCAAGATTACAGCTTTTAACACCACAATAGGCTTTGTGTTCAAGTTCTACGGGCAGATGGCAAGCTTTCCCATAGATCAGCCTATATGGGGACATTCTAATTGGTGCTTTGTAGGCTGTTCTATATGCCCATAAGGCATCATTGAGGCGCATACTCCAATCCTTGCGATTTGGGTAGACTATCTTCTCAAGCATGGACTTGATTTCTCTATTTGATACTTCGGCCAGCCCATTTCTTTGAGGGTGATAGGCAGTAGAGGTTCTATGGACAACATGGTGCTTTTTAAGGAGGGTTTCCACTACCTTATTGCGGAAATGAGTGCCTCGATCTCTAATTATGGCTTTGGGCAAACTAAATCTAGAGAAGATGTGGGTTTTCACAAAGTCAACAACCACTTTTTGATAGAGCATAATTTAGGCCATTTTATCATGATGTTATTGATGTTAATTTATACTTTTTCTGCCTAATTTTGTGGTTTTGACCTTGTTCCGTAGAAAATGGTGTAAAGAGACAATTTGGTGAAAATGCCCCTAAAACTGCCTAAAATGGAGCAAAAGAGAGCAAGCATGCCAAGTGCAACTTGAAAGGAGCCAAATAAGGAAAGTTGTAAACAAGGAAAGTGCAGAACAATTTGAAATTCAAATCTTCAAGAATCTCTTTCCTTATTGAAGAAGCCAAATCTTATGAAGATGCACATTCAAATTTGAAATTCAAATTCAACTTGTCAAAGAAGCCAAAGAAGACACACATGCCACCTCAAGTCTTGCACATTCAAAATTCAAAATTCAAAAGGAGGCTCCACCTCATCAATATGTGCATGGGCGGCATGGGCAGCACCTTGGGCAACAAGGAAGACCTAGGGCAGCACCTTAACTCTATAAATACCTCTCTTCAAAGCCAGTCGCATGCCTCCCCACATCTTCTCCAATCAGCTGCCCAAGCTCCAAGACTCTCCAAGCTTCGGTTCTTCTCTTTTTCTTCTTCTTTTTATTTTCTTGTTTTGGTTCAGCCATGAGTGGCTGAAACTTTTTATTCTAGTTGAAGATTAGGTAAAACTTTGGTTGTTTTATGGATTGTGAGATCTAAACATACATTGTTTATCTTTCGTTTATTCAATATTTATGCAATTTCATGCTTGATTCCATTATTGCTTTATTATTTTGATCAATGTGGCCAGTTGATTTTTTATTGCAAGGTAATATATTGTTAGTTTGAATAATTTTGAGTCTGTAATTGCTTGGATTATGCAAACACAAGAACACTTGGTGTAAAAACTAAGGAGATTGCATAATCTAGCAATGTCACCGTATGTTTGGGTAGCTAGGATTAGATCTCTCTATTTCTTAATGCAATTGACAATTGTTTTGATACCTAAGGCCCAAGGACGTTCTTTGGCAACTTGTTGATTAGTGATTAATTAGAGGACATTCCCTAATTGGTTTATGATTAAGGAGAGACATGGTGATGAGAAGCGTCTTCCATCTCCATAACTAATCTATTGAATCAATCAAAAGAACCTAAGTGTCAATGATCAATCCCAACAACTGAAGTGGATCCAATTCTTCAACTAGAGCTTTCTTATTATTGATTTTTCTTTACTTTTATTATTCGCTTACTTTATTGCTTTCTTTATTAGTTTAACTGAATCAATCTCAAAACCCACCTTTTACTGTTATTGTCAGTTTATTTTGCTTTCAGTTTACTTTTCTTTCAGTTTATTTGATTTCATATTACTTTCTTGGTCTTGATAAAGAAGATAGATAAGTTTTTAATTCCCAGTGGATTCGATCCTTTCACCACTATCTACAGTTGTAAGATTGTTGATAACCAGAGAGGTTATTTTTTACTAGCTTCGACAACCGCGAGTCACTTCTGCATCATCAGCCCTTGTTGCATTGTCCTCTATATACTTGGACACGTAGTCCACGGCCAGCAGTATGTAGGTGTTGCCAAAGGAAGGTGGGAATGGTCACATGAAGTCAATGCCCCAAATGTCAAAGATTTCACAAACCATGATGGGTGATTGTGGCATTTCACTTTGGTTGTTGAGTTTTCCTGTTTTTTGGCATCTTGCACATGACCTACAAAATAGATAAGTATCTCAAAATATGTTAGGCCAATATAACCCACATTCAAGGATCTTTAGGGCTGTCTTGCGTGGACCAAAATGTCCTCCACAGCAGTATAAGTGGCAGAAAGCTAAGACTGAAGAAATTTCTTGATTCGGGATGTATCTCCTTATCATTTGATCTACACAATGCTTCCATAGGCACGGTTCATCCCACACATAATATCTTGCATCTTTCTTTATCTTGTCTCTCATGTATTTGGGTAGATCAGAAGGTAAATCTCCTATAGCGAGGTAATTTACTATGTCATCATACCACGGTTCCTCTTCTTAGACAGCAAACAGGTGCTCATCCGGGAAGGTTTCATTGATGGGGCATGTCTCCATTTCTGAAGGTATTCGGCTGAGATGATTAGCTACAAGGTTCTCCTTTCCCTTCTTATCCCGGATTTTCAGATTAAATTCTTGTAACAGTAATATCCAGCGTACCAACCTTGGTTTTGCTTCTTTTTTCTTGACCAAATACCTCAATGCAGCATGGTCTGAATAAACAATCACTTTTGTCCCCAAGTAGATAGGACCAGAATTTCTCCAATGCAAATACTATGGCCAGCAACTCTTTTTCTGTTGTGGAATAATTACATTGTGTTGTATCTAAGGTGCGTGAGGCATAGTGAATAACATGAGGAGAGTTACCTATGCGCTGTCCCAATACTACACCTACAGCAAAGTTGCTGGCATCGCACATTATCTCAAATGGAAGGGTCCAGTCAGGAGGCTGAATGATCGGGGCAGTGACCAGCAGTGATTTGATCAAATCGAAGGTTGTTCTGCAGCTTTCATCAACGTCAAATGGTATGTCATGTTGAAGCAGCCTGCACAAAGGCTGAGTGATCTTGGAAAAATCTTTGATGAACCTCTGGTAGAAACCAGCATGGCCAAGGAATGAGCAAATCTCCCGAATGCTAGTTGGGTAGGGCAGGCCTTTGATGGTGTCTACTTTGGCTTTATCTACCTCTATCCCTTTTGCTGAAACAATGTGGCCTAGGATTAAGCCGTGGTTGACCATGAAGTTACACTTCTCGTAGTTCAAGACCAGATTTGTCTCTAAGCATCTTTGAAGTATCTTCTCCAAGTTGGCTAGGCATTCATTGAAAGAGTTGCCATACACTGTGAAATCATCCATGAAGACTTCAATAATTTTCTCCACATAGTCAGAAAAAATACTTATCATGCACCGTTGGAAGGTGGCTGGTGCATTGCAAAGGCCGAAGGGCATCCTTCTAAATGCAAAGGTGCCAAATAGATACGTGAAAGTGGTTTTTTCTTGATCTTCAGGTGTAACAGGGATTTGATAAAATTCCGAATATCCATCTAGACAGCATTAGTGGCTTTTTCCTGCAAGTCTTTCAAGCATTTGGTCCATTAAGGGCAAGGGAAAATGGTCATTCTTTGTGGCTGCGTTGAGCTTTCTATAATCCATGCCCACTCTCCACCCATTTTTCACACGAGTGGGTACTAGCTCTCCTTCAAAATTAGGGACAATGGTGATCCCAGTCTTTTTTTGTACTACGTGGATAGGACTCACCCACTTGCTGTCAGAGATGGGGTAGATGACTCCAGTGTCTAAGAGCTTTACTATTTCTTTCTTCACAACCTCCATCATTGAGGGATTCAGCCTTTTTTGAGCCTCACGGATAGGTTTGCACTCCTCTTCCATGAGTATTCGGTGCATGCATGTTGATGGTGAGATGCTCTTTATGTCCTCCAAGGTCTACCCTATTGCTTTCTTGTGTTTTCTCAACACCTCTAGGAGGCTTCCTTCTTCTTTTTGGCTCAAGTGATTGAAAACTATAACTAGTAGTGTTTTTCCAGCCCTCAAGTAGGCATATTTGAGGTGCCCTAGTAAGGGTTTCAAATCTGGTGCAGTTGTTGTCTGGTCTGATGCTTGTTGTCTGCTCACTGATTTGGTCAGATTGTTGGATGCTTGTTATGGTGATCTGGTCAAATCACCCTTAGTCATGTCTATCTGCTCTAGTGATTTGGGCAAGTCAGGATCTTCCTGTTCTGATGCTTTGGTCAAATCATCCGCAACTAGTACGGTACAGCATGCTGTCTCCCCAGCATCTGTCTTGGTGCTGCTTCTGTCCATGTCTTCTTGCCTGCATAAACCAACATTAAGTAAGTTATCTTGATCAAAATCAAAGATTTCTTGACTTAAATCATCAATAATATCAAGGCCATAAACAGGGGACACATCATTGGGAAATTTCATGGCATCATAAACATTAAACTTGATAACTTCCCCTTCAAACTCCATAGTTAATGTGCCATCATGCACATCAATTTTGGTTCTGGCTGTGCTCAAGAATGGTCCTTCAAGTAGGATGTCTAAGGTTGTGTTACTTTTGTCCTCTTCCATATCAATTACATAAAAGTCTACTGGGAAGACTAGTTAGTCAACTTATACCAACACATCTTCTAGGACTCTCTTAGGATAAATAACAGATCAGTCGGCCAATTGGATCACTATGTTGGTGCCCTTGAGTGTACTTGCATTCAATAAGTTAAAGATGGAAAGGGGCATAACATTAATTGAGGCCCCAAGATCACACATGGCCTTCTTTATTCCCACATTGCCTATCTTGCATGAAACAGCAAATATTCCTCTATCCTTGCATTTGGTTGGGAGCTTCCTTTGAATGATAGTGGATACACACTCCCCCACACTTACCTTCTCACGTTCAGCAAGTTTCCTTCGGTTGGTGCATAGCTCTTTGAGAAATTTGGCATACCTTGGTATTTGTTTGACAGCATCTAGTAGAGGTATGTTGATTTCCACCTTGCGGAGTGTCTCAATTATTTCTTTTTCCTCTTCTTCTTTTTGAGATCTAGCAAATCTTCTTGGGAAGGGGGGAGGTACCTTAAATTTTTCCACTGGTTCCTGATCTGCCTTGGTCTGTTTAGAGTTGGATTATGCATGGGTCGTTGATTTAGGCAAATCAACTTTTGCCTGCTCTAGAGGTTTGGGCAAATCGTCTATGCTGGGCAGTTCAGTCTGCCTATCGATTGGGTCTGCGATTTGAGTAGATCGACGCCTCTTATAATTTTCTGGCAGATTCTCCTCAGCATCTGGTTTCTGCAATTGGGCATATCGTTGCTCAGTCTTGCTGTCTTGAAGCTCTTTCCCACTCCTTAATGTGATGGCACTAGCATTCTGTCTTGGATTGATTTCAGTTTGGGAGGGTAGCTTGCCTTGTGATTGAAGTTTACTCATTGAAGAGGCCATTTGACTCATTTGCTGCTCAAGGTTTTGCACAATGTTTACTAAGGACTTCACAATCTCTTCAAGGGGTGTATTGGACTTTTAAGGTGCAGCTTGGGCTGGATTTCTTTGCTGGTAGCTTGAATATTGATTGGCCCTTGCATAACTGAAATTTGGGTGGTCCCTCTAACCTGGATTGTAGGTGTTAGAATAGGGATCATACCTTCTTTGGCCATTGAATCCTCCAACTGCATTGACTTGCTAGTCCTCTTCTTGAAGGGAAGTGTAACAGCCCGGACGTGAACCCCGGCACTGTTACCGTTCACGGCCCAGGGCTATCCCTCGCCTGGCCTCTTGCCACCTCGGGCTTTCCACTGGCGTCGTGAACAGCTCTTTACATCCATTCACCCTCACGGGTTCCTGGCAGGATTTGTCCCCTTGGGTTCTTGCATCGAATGCATCCTTCCCCAAGTGGATTTGGCCCAAATTTCCTTTTGGAAATTAGGTCGCCTCCCCCACTACTCGAACCCTTGACCTCCCACTTTAAGGGAATAATCTGGTGAGCTTTTTATGTAACAGCCCGGACGTGAACCCCGGCACTGTTACCGTTCATGGCCCAGGGCTATCCCTCGCCTGGCCTCTTGCCACCTCGGGCTTTCCACTGGCGTCGTGAACAGCTCTTCACATCCATTCACCCTCACGGGTTCCTGGCAGGATTTGTCCCCTTGGGTTCTTGCATCGAATGCATCCTTCCCCAAATGGATTTGGCCCAAATTTCCCTTTGGAAATTAGGTCGCCTCCCCCACTACTCGAACCCTTGACCTCCCACTTTAAGGGAATAGTCTGGTGAGAGTGAGTTCTGTAACGACCCAAAATCGGACCGCTACCGGCGCTAGGATCCAGATCGGCTTAAGGCCGCCGGGACCCGTAGCAAGCCTAACATGCAACCTGTAAACCTGTTTAATCCCATACATGATCAACAATCATACATAAAAATTTGAAACTTATCTTTCAAACATTCTATCATACACCAAACTCAACCTGTGCATGCACTGAACATATACATAATCATAAACTTGACCCCTCTGTGGGATCTCATCAATGCCCCCAATGGGTGGCATAACAAGTGTTCAGTTGGCTAAACATAGACATCAATAACATTAAGATCATGTTTCAAAAAGGGATTACATTATACTATGGTCAAGCACACTTCTAACCTCAATATCGTTACATTACATATCTATACATCATTATACAATCTGTCATGTCCACATTCTAACTATTACATACATATGACTTCATTACTCTTCTTGACTTCTCTGTCTAACCCGTACCTGCAAACCTGGGGAATTTGGGAGAGGGGTGAGCTACTAGAGCCCAGTGAGCATAATCATAAAGCATTTAAAACACATGCTATCATGGAATGCATCACATCACAATTAATCATATCAAGGATGAACTTGTCACCATTTAGCCCTCTACATATTCCAATCATCCCAGGGGCGTAGCGCAGGCCACACCTGGTCTTCCTCTTATACATAACATAACATAACATAACATACATATTCCATGGTGCCGGGGGCGTAGTGCAGGCCATGTCCGGTCTTTCTCTTACATAGTGCCAGGGGCATAGTGCAGGCCACATCTGGACTTCCATATCATATCATCATATCATAACATATGAGGGCTAATGGATCATTCAACATTCATCCACATCAACAACATATTATGCAATGCAACATATTTGTGATTTCTAATGCAAACAACCTAAAATATCACATGGCATCCGTGATGCATGAACATGCTCAAAACTGATTTATTTATTTAAAAGCATAAGAGTTATTCCACTCACCTCTGGCTAGCTCTGACACTGACTGAAGCAGCTGACTCACTGCTGAGGTCCTCGGTTCCTCGGGTCCAAACCTACACAGGTGGACTCAAATGAGGGACCAACATACTATAACATAACTCTAAAAACATCCCCCAAAAAACCCCCTAAAACATCTCAAAACACCCATGCAAGAATATGCAAAGGAAGGCTGGACAGGGCACTTTCGGCGGCAGGTTTGGCGGCCGAAACTCCCAGACAGAGGCGAAACTCATGCATGTTCGGCGGCACTTTCGGCGGCCGAAACTCCCAAACAGAGACGAAAGTCTCCTTTCGGGGGCAAGCTTCGGCAGTCGAAGGCTGCTTCCACAAGGGGGTTCGGCGGCCGAAAGTCCCTTCGGCTGCCGAACCTGGTTTCTCCCAAAGGGCAGAAACTAGGTTCAAACATGCACAAATGCCTCCAAACTCGAACTATCATGCATTTAGCTCAAACAAAACATGCATACAAGCTCCTAGGGGTCTCAAACTACCTTAAACCCCAACTACAACACATCAAACACACATTACAAGCCACATTGTTCATGAACATACATTTATACCCATAAACATAACTATAACCTAAACATGCATTCTACCCCCATGAACTTCATAAAACTTACTTAAAACATAATCTAAGCTAGAGATCGACTCTTACCTCTTGAAGATCGAGAGTAGAGGCGACCAAACTTGGAGTTGGGAGAGATTTGAGTTCTTGAACCTCAAAGCTCCAAAACTTTGCCCAAAAGCTCAAATCTTCAAAACAAAGTTAAAACAAATTAAAAACTTGAAAGATCTAGAGGAAAAACATCAAAGATCGGAGAGGGACGGCGGAGAGCTCACCTTGGCCGAAAATGGGGAAAAAGCTCGCCCGTTTTCGGCTAAGGGACCCTTTTATAGTGGCTGGCCAGGCCACGTTCGGGGGCCGAATGTGCCTCCGCATGCATGCCATGTTCGGCGGCCGAACTTGAGGTTCGGCGGCCGAACTTGAGGTTCGGCGGCCGAACCTGGACTTCCCTCACTTATACTTTCGGGGGCCTAAAGCACACCCGCAACGCATGCATGTTTGCGGCCGAACTTGAGGTTCGGCGGCCGAACCTGAGCTTTCCTCCAAGGTTGTTTTTATTCAAAAACTCATTTCCTTTTCATTCAAAATCATCAAAAACATTAAAACATTTCAAGAAAACATGGTTTTACCCTTCTAGAGGTCTCCGACATACGAGATTCCATCGGACGGTAGGAATTCCGATACCAGAGTCTAGCCGGGTATTACATTCTCCCCCCCTTAAGAACATTCGTCCCCGAATGTTCCTCAACTAACACGTAGCATGGCATACACATAACATACATGCAAAGCACATAAAACTCACAGGGAACTAACCTTAGAAAAGATAAGGGTATTGCTGGAGCATGGACTCCCGTGTCTCCCAGGTGCACTCTTCCATATTGTGGTGGTTCCATAGGACTTTCACCATCGGGATTTCCTTGTTTCTCAGCTTTCTGATCTGGGTGTCTATGATCCGCACTGGCTGCTCAACATAGGTGAGATCCCCTTGGATCTCCACATCAGGCTCACTAAGAACCTTGCCCGGATCTGACACAAATTTCCTTAACATTGAAACATGGAAAACCGAATGGATTCGCGCCATTGAAGCAGGCAAATCTAGCTTGTACGACACATTCCCAATCTTCTGCAAGATTTCAAAGGGTCCAATGTATCGTGGGGCTAGTTTACCTTTCTTCCCAAAGCGAACCACTCCTTTCATTGGAGACACCTTGAGCAATACCAGATCCCCCTCCTGAAACTCTACCTGTCTTCTGCGGATGTCTGCATAACTCTTCTGTCTGCTTGCAGCAGTCTTGATTCTCTCTCTGATTAGGGGTACCACCCTGCTGGTGATCTCTACTAGCTCAGGCCATGCCAAGGCCTTTTCTCCAACTTCTTCCCAGCAAACAGGTGACTTGCACTTCCTCCCATATAAAGCTTCATATGGAGCCATCCCGATGCTAGCATGATGGCTGTTATTGTAGGCAAACTCCACCAAAGGTAGATGCTGCCTCCAAGAACCGCCAAAGTCCAGCACACACATTCTAAGCATATCCTCGATAGTCTGGATGGTCCTTTCGGACTGTCCATCCGTCTGGGGGTGGAAGGCATTACTGAAATCCAATCTAGTACCCATGGCATTCTGCAGACTTCGCCAAAACCTGGAGGTGAACTGGGGCCCTCTATCCGACACTATCGAAACAGAAACCCCATGCAGCCTGACGATCTCATCCACATATACCTGCGCCAACTTGTCCACAGAGTAACCACTCCTGACTGGGATGAAGTGAGCATATTTGGTGAGTCTGTCCACAATCACCCATTTGGAGTCCAATCTGTTGGACGCTGCCGGTAACCCCACTACGAAGTCCATAGCTATATTCTCCCATTTCCACTCTGGAATAGGTAGCGGGTTAAGCATTCCAGCCGGCTTCTGATGTTCCAGCTTCACCCTCTGACACACTTCGCAGGCTGACACAAACTGTGCCACTTCTTTCTTCATTGCTGGCCACCAATAAACTTTCTTCAAATCTTGATACATCTTGGTGGCTCCAGGGTGAACGCTGTATCTTGCATTATGAGCCTCTCTCATAATGTCTCCTTTTAGCCCTATGTCATCTAGTACACACAATCGACTCCCATAGCGGAGGATCCCCTTACTGTCAAATCTGAACTCACTGTCTTTGCCTGACTGAACAGTCCTGGCAATCTTCACTAACTCTGGATCCTCATGCTGTTTCTGAGCCACTTGCTCCAGAAACACAGGTGTCACTCTTCTGTAACGACCCGAAATCGGACCGCAACCGGCGCTAGGATCCAGATCGGCTTAAGGCCGCCGGGACCCGTAGCAAGCCTAACATGCAACCTGTAAACCTGTTTAATCCCATACATGATCAACAATCATACATAAAAATTTGAAACTTATCTTTCAAACATTCTATCATACACCAAACTCAACCTGTGCATGCACTGAACATATACATAATCATAAACTTGACCCCTCTATGGGATCTCATCAATGCCCCCAATGGGTGGCATAACAAGTGTTGAGTTGGCTAAACATAGACATCAATAACATTAAGATCATGTTTCAAAAAGGGATTACATTATACTATGGTCAAGCACACTTCTAACCTCAATATCGTTACATTACATATCTATACATCATTATACAATTTGTCATGTCCACATTCTAACTATTACATACATATGACTTCATTACTCTTCTTGACTTCTCTGTCTAACCCGTACCTGCAAACCTGGGGAATTTGGGAGAGGGGTGAGCTACTAGAGCCTAGTGAGCAGAATCATAAAGCATTTAAAACACATGCTATCATGGAATGCATCACATCACAATTAATCATATCAAGGATGAACTTGTCACCATTTAGCCCTCTACATATTCCAATCATGCCAGGGGCGTAGTGCAGGCCACACCTGGTCTTCCTCTTATACATAACATAACATAACATAACATACATATTCCATGGTGCCGGGGGCGTAGTGCAGGCCACGTCCGGTCTTTCTCTTACATAGTGCCAGGGGCGTAGTGCAGGCCACATCTGGACTTCCATATCATATCATCATATCATAACATATGAGGGCTAATGGATCATTCAACATTCATCCACATCAACAACATATTATGCAATGCAACATATTCGTGATTTCTAATGCAAACAACCTAAAATATCACATGGCATCCGTGATGCATGAACATGCTCAAAACTGATTTATTTATTTAAAAGCATAAGAGTTATTCCACTCACCTCTGGCTAGCTCTGATACTGACTGAAGCAGCTGACTCACTGCTGAGGTCCTCGGTTCCTCGGGTCCAAACCTACACAGGTGGACTCAAATGAGGGACCAACATACTATAACATAACTCTAAAAACATCCCCCAAAAACCCCCTAAAACATCTCAAAACATCCATGCAAGAATATGCAAAGGAAGGCTGGACAGGGCACTTTCGGCGGCAGGTTCGGCGGCTGAAAGTCCCTCCAGAGCCGAAAGTCAGGCAGGTTCGGCGGCACCTTCGGCGGCCGAAACTCCCACACAGAGACGAAAGTCTCCTTTCGGGGGCAAGCTTCGACAGCCGAAGGCTGCCTCCACAAGGGGGTTCAGCGGCCGAAAGTCCCTTCAGCTGCCGAACCTGGTTTCTCCCAAAGGGCAGAAACTAGGTTCAAACATGCACAAATGCCTCCAAACTCAAACTATCATGCATTTAGCTCAAACAAAACATGCATACAAGCTCCTAGGGGTCTCAAACTACCTTAAACCCCAACTACAACACATCAAACACACATTACAAGCCACATTGTTCATGAACATACATTTATACCCATAAACATAACTATAACCTAAACATGCATTCTACCCCCATGAACTACATAAAACTTACTTAAAACATAATATAAGCTAGAGATCGACTCTTACCTCTTGAAGATCGAGAGTAGAGGCGACCAAACTTGGAGTTGGGAGAGATTTGAGTTCTTGAACCTCAAAGCTCCAAAACTTTGCTCAAAAGCTCAAATCTTCAAAACAAAGTTAAAACAAATTAAAAACTTGAAAGATCTAGAGGAAAAACATCAAAGATCGGTGAGGGACGGCGGAGAGCTCACCTTGGCAAAAAATGGGGAAAAAGCTCGCCCGTTTTCGGCTAAGGGACCCTTTTATAGTGGCTGGCCAGGCCACGTTCGGGGGCCGAATGTGCCTCCGCATGCATGCCATGTTCGGCGGCCGAACTTGAGGTTCGGCGGCCGAACCTGGACTTCCCTCACTTATGCATTCGGGGGCCTAAAGCACACCCGCAACGCATGCATGTTCGACGGCCAAACTTGAGGTTCGGCGGCCGAACCTAAGCTTTCCTCCAAGGTTGTTTTTATTCAAAAACTCATTTCCTTTTCATTCAAAATCATCAAAAACATTAAAACATTTCAAGAAAACATGGTTTTACCCTTCTAGAGGTCTCCGACATTCGAGATTCCACCGGACGGTAGGAATTCCGATACCGGAGTCTAGCCGGGTATTACATTCTCCCCCCCTTAAGAACATTCGTCCCCGAATGTTCCTCAACTAACACGTAGCATGGCATACACATAACATACATGCAAAGCACATAAAACTCACAGGGAACTAACCTTAGAAAAGATAAGGGTATTGCTGGAGCATGGACTCCCGTGTCTCCCAGGTGCACTCTTCCATATTGTGGTGGTTCCATAGGACTTTCACCATCGGGATTTCCTTGTTTCTCAGCTTTCTGATCTGGGTGTCTATGATCCGCACTGGCTGCTCAACATAGGTGAGATCCCCTTGGATCTCCACATCAGGCTCACTAAGAACCTTGCCCGGATCTGACACAAATTTCCTTAACATTGAAACATGGAAAACCGGATGGATTCTCACCATTGAAGCAGGCAAATCTAGCTTGTACGACACATTCCCAATCTTCTGCAAGATTTCAAAGGGTCCGATGTATCGTGGGGCTAGTTTACCTTTCTTCCCAAAGCGAACCACTCCTTTCATTGGAGACACCTTGAGCAATACCAAATCCCCCTCCTGAAACTCTACCTGTCTTCTGCGGATGTCTGCATAACTCTTCTGTCTGCTTGCAGCAGTCTTGATTCTCTCTCTGATTAGGGGTACCACCCTGCTGGTGATCTCTACTAGCTCAGGCCCTGCCAAGGCCTTTTCTCCAACTTCTTCCCAGCAAACAGGTGACCTGCACTTTCTCCCATATAAAGCTTCATATGGAGCCATCCCGATGCTAGCATGATGGCTGTTATTGTAGGCAAACTCCACCAAAGGTAGATGCTACCTCCAAGAACCGCCAAAGTCCAGCACACACATTCTAAGCATATCCTCGATAGTCTGGATGGTCCTTTCGGACTGTCCGTCCGTCTGGGGGTGGAAAGCAGTACTGAAATCCAATCTAGTACCCATGGCATTCTGCAGACTCCGCCAAAACCTGGAGGTGAGTTGGGGCCCTCTATCCGACACTATCGAAACAGGAACCCCATGCAGCCTGAAGATCTCATCCACATATACCTGCACCAACTTGTCCACAGAGTAGCCACTCCTGACAGGGATGAAGTGAGCAGATTTGGTGAGTCTGTCCACAATCACCCATATGGAGTCCAATCTGTTGGACGCTGCCGGTAACCCCACTACGAAGTCCATAGCTATATTCTTTCATTTCCACTCTGGAATAGGTAGCGGGTTAAGCATTCCAGCCGGCTTCTGATGTTCCAGCTTCACCCTCTGACACACTTCGCAGGCTGACACAAACTGTGCCACTTCTTTCTTCATCGCTGGCGCAGGTATATATGGATGAGATCGTCAGGCTGCATGGGGTTCCTATTTTGATAGTGTCGGATAGAGGGCCCCAGTTCACCTCCAGGTTTTGGCGGAGTCTGCAGAATGCCATGGGTACTAGATTGGATTTCAGTACTGCTTTCCACTCCCAGACGGACGGACAGTCCGAAAGGACCATCCAGACTATCGAGGATATGCTTAGAATGTGTGTACTGGACTTTGGCAGTTCTTGGAGGCAGCATCTACCTTTGGTGGAGTTTGCCTACAATAACAGCCATCATGCTAGCATCGGGATGGCTCCATATGAAGCTTTATATGGGAGAAAGTGCAGGTCACCTGTTTGCTGGGAAGAAGTTGGAGAAAAGGCCTTGGCAGGGCCTGAGCTAGTAGAGATCACCAGCAGGGTGGTACCCCTAATCAGAGAGAGAATCAAGACTGCTGCAAGCAGACAGAAGAGTTATGCAGACATCCGCAGAAGACAGGTAGAGTTTCAGGAGGGGGATCTGGTATTGCTCAAGGTGTCTCCAATGAAAGGAGTGGTTCGCTTTGGGAAGAAAGGTAAACTAGCCCCACGATACATCGGACCCTTTGAAATCTTGCAGAAGATTGGGAATGTGTCGTACAAGCTAGATTTGCCTGCTTCAATGGCGAGAATCCATCCGGTTTTCCATGTTTCAATGTTAAGGAAATTTGTGTCAAATCCGGGCAAGGTTCTTAGTGAGCCTGATGTGGAGATCCAAGGGGATCTCACCTATGTTGAGCAGCCAGTGCGGATCATAGACACCCAGATCAGAAAGCTGAGAAACAAGGAAATCCCGATGGTGAAAGTCCTATGGAACCACCACAATATGGAAGAGTGCACCTGGGAGACACGGGAGTCCATGCTCCAGCAATACCCTTATCTTTTCTAAGGTTAGTTCCCTGTGAGTTTTATGTGCTTTGCATGTATGTTATGTGTATGCCATGCTACGTGTTAGTTGAGGAACATTCGCGGACGAATGTTCTTAAGGGGGGGAGAATGTAATACCCGGCTAGACTCCGGTATCGGAATTCCTACCGTCCGGTGGAATCTCGGATGTCGGAGACCTCTAGAAGGGTAAAACCATGTTTTCTTGAAATGTTTTAATGTTTTTGATGATTTTGAATGAAAAGGAAATGAGTTTTTGAATAAAAACAACCTTGGAGGAAAGCTTAGGTTCGGAAGCCGAACCTCAAGTTCGGCCGCCGAACATGCATGCATTGCGGGTGTGCTTTAGGCCCCCGAAAGCATAAGTGAGGGAAGTCCAGGTTCGGCCGCCGAACCTCAAGTTCGGCCGCCGAACCTCAAGTTCGGCCGCCGAACCTCAAGTTCGGCCGCCGAACATGGCATGCATGCGGAGGCACATTCGGCCCCCGAGCGTGGCCTGGCCAGCCACTATAAAAGGGTCCCTTAGCCGAAAACGGGCGAGCTTTTTCCCCATTTTCGGCCAAGGTGAGCTCTCCGCCGTCCCTCACCGATCTTTGATGTTTTTCCTCTAGATCTTTCAAGTTTTTAATTTATTTTAACTTTGTTTTGAAGATTTGAGCTTTTGAGCAAAGTTTTGGAGCTTTGAGGTTCAAGAACTCAAATCTCTCCCAACTCCAAGTTTGGTCGCCTCTACTCTCGATCTTCAAGAGGTAAGAGTCGATCTCTAGCTTATATTATGTTTTAAGTAAGTTTTATGAAGTTCATGGGGGTAGAATGCATGTTTAGGTTATAGTTATGTTTATGGGTATAAATGTATGTTCATGAACAATGTGGCTTGTAATGTGTGTTTGATGTGTTGTAGTTGGGGTTTAAGGTAGTTTGAGACCCCTAGGAGCTTGTATGCATGTTTTGTTTGAGCTAAATGCATGATAGTTTGAGTTTGGAGGCATTTGTGCATGTTTGAACCTAGTTTCTGCCCTTTGGGAGAAACCAGGTTCGACAGCCGAAGGGACTTTCGGCCGCCGAACCCCCTTGTGGAAGCAGCCTTCGACTGCCGAAGCTTGCCCCCGAAAGGAGACTTTCGTCTCTGTTTGGGAGTTTCGGCCGCCGAAAGTGCCGCCGAACATGCATGAGTTTCGCCTCTGTCTGGGAGTTTCGGCCGCCGAAGGTGCCGCTGAACCTGCATGACTTTCGGCTCTAGAGGGACTTTCGGCCGCTGAACCTGCCGCCGAAAGTGCCCTGTCCAGCCTTCCTTTGCATATTCTTGCATGGATATTTTGAGATGTTTTAGGGGGTTTTTTGGGGGATGTTTTTAGAGTTATGTTATAGTATGTTGGTCCCTCATTTGAGTCCACCTGTGTAGGTTTGGACCCGAGGAACCGAGGACCTCAGCAGTGAGTCAGCTGCTTCAGTCAGTGTCAGAGCTAGCCAGAGGTGAGTGGAATAACTCTTATGCTTTTAAATAAATAAATCAGTTTTGAGCATGTTCATGCATCACGGATGCCATATGATATTTTAGGTTGTTTGCATTAGAAATCACGAATATGTTGCATTGCATAATATGTTGTTGATGTGGATGAATGTTGAATGATCCATTAGCCCTCATATGTTATGATATGATGATATGATATGGAAGTCCAGATGTGGCCTGCACTACGCCCCTGGCACTATGTAAGAGAAAGACCGGACGTGGCCTGCACTACGCCCCCGGCACCATGGAATATGTATGTTATGTTATGTTATGTTATGTATAAGAGGAAGACCAGGTGTGGCCTGCGCTACGCCCCTGGCATGATTGGAATATGTAGAGGGCTAAATGGTGACAAGTTCATCCTTGATATGATTAATTGTGATGTGATGCATTCCATGATAGCATGTGTTTTAAATGCTTTATGATTCTGCTCACTGGGCTCTAGTAGCTCACCCCTCTCCTAAATTCCCCAGGTTTGCAGGTACGGGTTAGACAGAGAAGTCAAGAAGAGTAATGAAGTCATATGTATGTAATAGTTAGAATGTGGACATGACAGATTGTATAATGATGTATAGATATGTAATGTAACGATATTGAGGTTAGAAGTGTGCTTGACCATAGTATAATGTAATCCCTTTTTGAAACATGATCTTAATGTTATTGATGTCTATGTTTAGCCAACTCAACACTTGTTATGCCACCCATTGGGGGCATTGATGAGATCCCACAGAGGGGTCAAGTTTATGATTATGTATATGTTCAGTGCATGCACAGGTTGAGTTTGGTGTATGATAGAATGTTTGAAAGATAAGTTTCAAATTTTTATGTATGATTGTTGATCATGTATGGGATTAAACAGGTTTACAGGTTGCATGTTAGGCTTGCTACGGGTCCCGGCGGCCTTAAGCCGATCTGGATCCTAACGCCGGTAGCGGTCCGATTTCGGGTCGTTACAGGAAGGACATAGGTCAGTTGGGTGGTTTATGTTTGCACATATTCCACATGGCTTTGGTTGCTGAATCTACTGAACTTGTTGGGCTTGCCCCACAATAAGGCTACGGACAGCATTGGTGAGATCAGAGATTTGGGATGCTAAGGTGGAAGTATTTACCTCATTCACCCTTCTTGGTGGCTGTTCTTGATCTCCAAACTGCTGTGAGGCTGCTGCCATAGTAAAAATTAAGTCCCTTATGGCTTGAGGTGACTTGTCTTCAATTGATCATCCACATGCTGCGTTAATAAATTTTCTTTCTGAAGGTAGCAAACCTCTATAGAAATATTCAATGAGAGATTTGTCAGAAATATCATGTTAAGGGCAGCTTGTGCACAACCTTTTGAACCTCTCCCAGTACTCATACAAGCCTTCAGAATGCTTTTGTCTTATACCACTTACCTCTCGACAGATGCCAATAGCTTTAGAGGTTGGAAAGAATTTGCTTAAGAATGCTCTCACCATACCAGCCCATGATGTGATGGATCCGGGTGGTAAGTAGAACAGCCAATCTTTGGCATAGTCATCAAGGGAAAAAGGGAAGGCTCTAAGTTTAACATGCTCTTCTGAAATACCTTGGAGTCTCATGGTTGAGCACACAATATGGAATTCCTTCAAATGCTTGTGAGGGTCCTCATTTTCTAGGCCTCTAAATTTAGGAAGGAGATGGATCAGGCTTGTCTTCAATTCAAAAGGTGTTGTTAATGGGGGATAGGTAATGTATAATGGTGCCTGATCTCCTGTTGGTACAACTAGCTCGTGCAATGTTCTCTCCCGTGGCTATGGTGCCTGGATGGGCACATTTTCAACTTTAGCTTCAACTTCTCCATATGCAGGGTGGTTCGACCTTGGTTTCTAGTTCAAGTACAGCAGTAGCAGGTGCGGCAGTAGGTGTAGCAACTGGTGCAATAAATTCTACAACAGGGGCAGTAGCAGTTCTATCAAATGGTTCAGCGGCAAATCGAATGGTAGACACCAGATTTGTTGCTGTTGCTGTTGCTAATGAAGATGGTTTGGAGGGGTTCCTCAAGTTTGGTTGCTTCCTTAAGCTCTTAGCAGTGCGTTCTATCTCCGGATCGTAAATAAGAGTTTCTTTACGGCCAGCCCTGGTCATAAAGGGAAAATACGTTAGTTTAAATCAATTTCCCGGCAACGGCGCCAATTTTTTATAGCAATTGTCGAAGCTGTAAAAAATAAACCTATTAACAATCAATAAAATAATTTGTAGATAGTGGCAATAGGGTCGAACCAAAAGGAATTGACACTAAAGACTCTCCTAACTATGACTTGGGCAAAAAGTAAAATAAAATAAAGGGGGGTTTGTTTGAGATGATAGTAGACTAGAATTAAAATTGAGTAAAAGAAAGCAATAATTAAAAAAGATGAGTAATTCAATAGGAGAAGGACTCTAGTTGAAGTATTGATCAGTCCAAATTTAGATCATTTTATTATGATGTTATTAATGTTAATTTACACTTTTTATGCCTAATTTTGTGATTTTGATCCTATTTTGCAGAAAATGATGTAAAGAGGTAATTTGGAGAAAATACTCTTAAAACTGCCTAAAATGGAATAAAGGAGAATAAGCATGCCAAGTTGCAACTGAAGAGAAGATAAATAAGGAAAGTGGTAAATAAGAAAAGTACATTCAGCAGAGTAATTTGAAATTCAAATTTCAAATCTTCAAGAAATCTTTCCCTTATTCAAGAAGCCAAATCTCAAGAAAATGCACATTCAAAATTTAAAATTCAAAATTCAGCTTATTTAGGAAGCCAAATCTCAAGAAGACATACTTGCCCCCCAAGTAATCAAGACATACTTGCCCCCCAAGTAATCAAGACATACTTACCTCCCAAGTAATCAAGATTCAAGATTCAAAATTCAAAATTCAAAAGAAGACTCTACCTCATCAAGGAGACCTAGGGCAACACTTTCAACTATAAAAAGACACATAAGGAGCTCCCCCACCCCTTTTCTACTCTCCCTTGGACACACATACGGGATTGCAAGTTGCACCATTTCTTCTTCTTCCTTTCTTTATTTTTGGATTTTGTTTCAGTCATGAGTGGCTGAAACCTTTTTTTCTAGTTGAAGATTGGTTGAAACTTTAGTTGTTTTATGGATTGAGAGATCTGAACATACATTGTTTATCTTTTTATTTTTCAATATTTATGCAATTTCATGCTTAATTCCACTGTTGTTTTGTGGTTTAGATCAATAGGGCCAATTGATTCTTGATTGTAAGGTAATAATTTGTTAGTTTGGATAGTTTTAAGTCTGTAATTGCTTGAATTATTCAAACACAAGTAACTATTGGTGTAAAAACTAAGGAAATTGCATGATCTAGCAATATCACCATGCGTTTGGGTAGCTAGAATTAGATCTCTCTATTTTTTAATGCAATTGACAGTTGTTAGATGCCAAAGGCCCAAGGACGTTCCTTAGCAACTTGTTGATTAATAATTAATTAGAGAATGTTCCCCAATTGATTTATGCTTAAGGAGGGATATGGTGGTGTGAAGCGTCTTCCATCTCCATAACTAATTTATTGAATCAAACAAAGGAACCTAAGTATCAATGATCAATCCCAACAACTGAAGTGGATCCAATTCTTCAACTAGAGCTTTTCTCCTTATTGAATTTCTTTACTTTAATTATTTGTTTTACTTTATTGCTTTCAATAGTAGTTTAATTCAATCAATCTCAAAACCCCCTCTTTTTATTTTACTTTCAGTTTATTCACTTTCAGTTTATTTACTTTTAGTTTGTTTTCTTGGTCTTGATAAGGAAAATAGGTAAGTATCAATTCCCTATGGATTCGATCCTTTTGCCACTATCTGCAGTTGTAAAATTATTGATAACCAAAAAGGTTATTTTTTACCGGCTTCGACAACCGCACAGTCAAGTATGGATCTATTTCAGTTTTTAGAATTGATAATTGATTCTTTGATACTCCTATTTATTTCAATAAATTAGTTTAGGTTGTGGAAGACGCTTCTCACAACCAAATTCCTCCTTAGTTTTAGTTCGATTAGAAAACGCTCGCTAATCAAACACTAGTTAACAAGTTGCCAAGGAACATCCTTGGAGTTTTTTACTTTTCAACTGTTAACTACATTAAGACTTAGAGAAACCTAATTCTAATCTTGCCAACCGCGTGGTCAAGTTTAGATTATGCAACCAAGTGTGCTTGTGTTCAAACAATCTAAGCAATTACGGATCAAATTATTTAAACTAACAATATATTACTTATGCAATTAAAAGCAACAGGCCTTAATTGATTCTAATAGCAAAGCAATAATAACATAAAGAATAAGTTGCATAAATATTGTAAAATAGAAGCTTAACAATGGAGTTTCAAATCTCCCAATTCATCACAAAACTGAAATTTTCCAATTTCAACTAGAAAAGAAGATATTTAGCCACTCATGGTGGACAAAAATACACAAAAAGAAAGAAGAAAAGTGGAGAAAGAGAGCTGTCGAAATTCTGGAGAAATTCTGATGCCCCCTTGCTAGTTTGTGGCTGTCTCTCGTTATAGGTGAGGAGTCCTAATCCAAATAGGATTTGAAATCCTAATTTGACTTGGTCTTTTGTAATCTTTTATTCCTTCTTTGTCTTTGTATTTAATCATGAATAAATCTTCTTTGGAGAAGACTTTCTTTGGAGTGGCTCTTGGAGATGTCATAGGATTGGTCTTGTGATGTTTGAAGTAGGATAGGACTCCAACACTTTTGAAATTATGATTTTTCCTTTTTCCCGTGCTGCTGGACTCTTCTACGTCAGTTTGATTTGGGCAATTGATTTGCCCAAATCGTTTCTGCAAGTCAGTCTCAGTTTTCTATTTCAGCTTTCTACAGGTGATTTGGCCAAATCAATTCGACCCAATCGATTTTTCAGTTTTTTCTACAATTTTTCTCCAAGTTTCCAGTTTTCTCCTTTTCTACAAAAACATCATAAAAACATAGATTAAATTAGAAAAATGTATATTTAAACAGTAATAAATATAATAAAAATGTCGCTAAATTATGCTTGATCACCCATTCTTAAAATTACTATAATATTTTCTTTTATTTATATGAATATACTTAATTTAAATTCATATATTTTTCACTCACTTGTTGATCATTATAATTTATTGTTGTTGATGATTTTTCAAAACATAATAATGTTTCTATGGAGTTATTTCATAATTAATAACCTATAGAGCTCATTTATTATGATGTTTGGTACCTACTTTCATCTTTTTTACCGATTATTTTTGTTTTTTGAAAAAAAATTGGTTTATTTAACACTTTTATTAAGTTCTAAATTATTATTAAAATATATTTTAATTTATTAATAATAAATTTCTAAGTTGATTTGAGGTGATGGCTCTAAGCATTAACCTCTTACATTCATGATAAAGGATACCCACAATGACTTTAAGCATTAACCTCTTACCTTTATAATCAGAAAATATCGCAAAGAGTATATATCATGTTCACATACCCTCAAGCAAAATGGATACGCTAGACACATAAGCATTGTTATATTGTTGAAACAGGCCATTCATGATTCATCATTCACATTTTCCATTTAAATGTTAGAATTATGAATTTGATGCAAGTATTTATACTATTAATTGCATACCTTCAATACATATAAAGGCTTCAACCCCATTTGAGATTTTTTTTTTTTGGAAGAAAATCTAACTACAATGAGCTATTTACTTGCTTATGTAATCCATGGCTTATGTCCTACGCCAAACAAAAATTACATCCACGATCTAGCAAATGTGTTCCTTTTTACTAGATATTTATCTCATAGCGTGGTTTGTTTTCTAAAAAGGAATTTCTTTCTCAAATTTAGATGGTAATTTGGCTTATCCTTGTCCATATATTTTGCACAAGTTAGCAACTCCATTACTATTGTTGCTTTTGAATCTCACTACGGTTATATTGAGATATGAAACCTAATAATATATTATGGATTGTACACTATATCTATAGTCGCAGATCCAACTTCAAACCTTTGTCAAACGAATTTTTTTAAGACTATTTTGTCTTTTTGTATTTTTTTCTGAGCATATAAATATGTAAAATACTCCTAGTGTATTCTGCTAGAAAACTCACAGAGAAATAAGAAAACCCTAGCCGTCGTGGATATAACCAAATTAGTGAATCACGTTAAAATATGTGTGTTATTTACTATTCATGCTCGTTCTTTGATTGTGTGATTGTTTGATTCTTAATAGGCTACCCACTCATTACAAGATAGTATCTTTGGTCCACCTCCATGTATAACTTCTACTCCATAAAATATACAACCAACATCCCCATGCCCGATTCTAACCATCCCACATGCCAACTTGGTACCAGCCTATACCGTGCCAAACATAACTTTATCACTACCTAATCACACTTATCTATATCAAAATATATTATCTTAATATATTTCACCATAATGTGATGATAAAAAAACATTCAAGTTATCTCTCTAGTTATTAACTTATTTTCCATGACTTAAGCTCCACTAATACCATTAGCTATTACACCTTATCCTCCATAACCAATCAAAACTCAACCTATGATTACTTGAAACAAATATATTTCTTTTTCAAGCTAAAGTCCATTATCATGACCAGACTTTCTATTGTTCTCATATGTTATACCAAGGTTATCAAAGACAAAAACTAGAGAGGATCTATAAACCATTATATCAATGCTCTAATTCAAATTGGCATATAAGAGCTCGTTTCTTGATATGCTATAGAAAATATTATAGGATGGCAAATGGGTATTCACACTCAACTAGAAGCTAGATGGGAGCATCGATTGATGTAAAGTGCACCTTTTTTTTTTACTAAAAAGAATTGTATTAAACGATAAGGAGAAGACAAAGTAAGAGGAACCTAAAAAATACTCTATCATAAAATCTCCTAGATACATCCTCCTATTAATAAATCCTCTAGATACTTCCCTCTTAGGATATATCATGCTAAGAAGAGAAACCCAACACTAAAGATATATCAAAACCAAACTATAAACCAGGATCATAAAAAGAAACAACACGAAAATAACATAATGGAGTCTATAAGAAAAAACATAACCATATTATCCTTGAGTGAAGCAGACAATTGGAGGGAGCATGCAGTCAACTAAATAAGATAGAGACACTAACTCGATTGACTAAGACTTGTACCCAATCAATAAGATACAAAAATAGAATAAAATAGTCATCAGTGCCACAAAAATAAAAAGAAAATCCATGAAACCAAGAGGATGATCGAAATCCACGGGTACTCTGAACACATATGCAATCAAAGAAAGCTAGTGTGACTTGTAATGTCTGCATGACAATCATGTGCCTCTGAACAGAATTTAAGCTAGCAAAAAATTACTTGAGCAACATTAAAGTATTGACCAAAATACTCAGCCCAAAAGCAAGAACTATTCTAGTAGACCTTTAGAGCATCTTCATAGGAGAAAGCAACCTTTTTTTCTTTCAGAATCACATTTGGCTGGATTGAAGACTCCAATTAACATGGTAAGCGCTGAAAGAAAATAGCAAATTTAATAATTCATACCATGACCATGATCATTCCTTAGCAAAGATGGAGAAAATATAATTGTAACATGTGAATAAGATTGCATGTATTGAGATGACAACCCAAAAGAACACATCTATCATATAAGAAGTTAGAAACTATGACTTGATGTTCGTTCCATATGCATATGGTACCCTTAGATAACCCCTTCGCGTCAGTACCCATCCATTTAAAAAAAAGAGATGCCTCCAAATTTTCTAATTACAATAAAAGAAGCCAAAGACAGCATATTTAGATTATAAAAATGAACAACAAATCTAATTTTTCTCCCATATAAGCTTGCACAAAAGTGGACACCTCTTTAAACTTACTAGATCTCCAATATTCCAAAAAAAAAAAAAGTAAAGGCAAGACAAAGACCATTCGAGAAGATGGTTTTTTTCCTAGTAAAGGTTAAAAAAAAAAAATCCTAAACCCTGTTATGAGAAAAATTATTTTCCAAACTAGGGTGAATTTAGCATTTATCGAGCTTTACCGCATTTTTTTAAATGCGGTAGAATTAAAAAAAATAAAAAAAATTTAAGTACCTACAAATATAACATTAGAATTAGCCTAAAAAAAAAAAGGATTTAGAAACCCAACAAGCTCTTACAAAGCAAAGGCCCAAGGCACATAATAAAATTCTAGAGTTAAGGAGAGGAAAGAAGAGTATAATGCAACATCCTTCATGTGAGAAAAAAATTATCTTTTAGATTCAATAAAAAAAACAACTCACTAAAGAGTATCATAATAAAAGGAAACAAATCATATGAAAACCTATGCTCAACCTTATCACCCTTTCCAAAAAACCACAGAGTTTCAAATTTCCTTCTGGAAGTCTCACCCAACAAATTTTCTACTGTTGTATGTCACATATGAAGGCTCAAAGAATAGGAAAAGCCATCTTGACTAACAGATCCAAATATTGTGAAAAGAGTCAAATGAAAAGGTAGCTATAGAAAACAAACTTGAACTTTAAAGAAGCAAAGATCGTATGACCAAGAAGAAAAAAACCAAAGGTATCGCTCTGTAAGAAGGTAACGAACAAATCTTTTTTCACTTATTTTTATGTTGAGGGACATCATAGTGGCTTGAAAGCCTGGTACCAAATTTAGAAGATATTTATCGCTAAACCCAACCTTTTCTCTGATTTACATGCATGGCACAACACCAAGCATGAGAAGAAGATAATACATTAAAACTCATCCTACAAAAAAAAAAAATCACTAAAAAAATATTAACCAAATAGAAGGAAAAAAACTGCATACACTCTCCACTCTAGAGATTGGGATTGCAATCTACACTTCGAGCGAATGAAAAAAACTCTCCCTATCTAATAAGGGCAAAAGAAACTACTAGACAATAGGAAAGAAAGCTCTTCCCTTAGAATAAAGCCCAAATATTAGAAGAAAACTCTCCTTTAAAATAACTAATAATTTTTTAATTAAAAATATATTATAACTTTCATCGCTTTGACATGATCTCAATAATATCGGAAGCCTGAAATCAAGAAGTCTGCATTCTTTTCTTGTTTTAAATAACTTTTTTATGTATACTTATTGTTATACTTGATACTTTTAGAAACAACAAAATACTATCTTACATTATAGTAATGTGATATGCAGCCCATTAATTGAAGATTGGTAAATTATATAAGAGTTTAGAATAAATTATATAAATTTAGAAATTAAAATTTTTCTTTTCTTTTCTTGCCCCTCCAATATCGAAAGTATTATGACTAGGGGTGAGCATTCGGTCGGTTCGGTTCAAAACCGAACCGAACCGAAATAACCGAAAACCGAATTGCAGAATTTTACACAAACCGAACCGAACCGAATAAGAGGAATAACCGAATCGAACCGAACTGATTTGGTTCGGTTCGGTTCGATCGGTTCGATTCGATTTTTAAAATTTTTTTTTTCACATTCATTCTAAAATCCAATTAAAATATTTTAATTTTAATTTTTATAAATAAAAAATCAATACTGGGACTGGGGACGGGGACGGGGAGCGGGGACTGGGGACGGGGACGGGGACGGGGACGGGGACGGGGACGGGGAGCGGGGACTGGGGACGGGGACGGGGACTGGGGACTGGGGACTGGGGACCTGGGACTGGGGACGGGGATGGGGACGGGGACGGGGGCGGGGAGAGGGGGCGGGGAGCGGGGAGCGGGGACTGGGGACTGGGGACTGGGGACTGGGGACGGGGGACGGGGACGGGGACGGGGGCGGGGGCGGGGGCGGGGAGCGGGGAGCGGGGAGCGGGAAGAGCGGGGAAGAGCTAAAACCGACGTAGTTTAGTGATTTCGGTTCGGTTCGGTCTGATCGAAATTTTTGAATCTAAAATCGAACCGAACCGAAATCACCGATTTTTCAAAAAATTAAACCCGAACCGAACCGAATTAAAAATAAAACCGAACCAAATTTTTAGTTCGGTTCGATTCGGTCGGTTATTTCGGTTTAAACCGAATAGTGCTCAGCCCTAATTATGACAATAAATATTCATTGTGTTTCAAACCAAATTTATAAATGAAATTATATAATTTAATTGTTACCGTATTATGATTTTTATAAAACAAAACGATACAAGTGGTTTATATATATATATATATATATATATATATATATATATATATATTTTTTTTTTTTTTTTTTTTTTTTTTTTTTTTTTTTGAAATGGACAAGTGGATTATATTTAATAATCAAAATATAGAAGAATTAAAATCATGACCTTTTATTTGGAATTGATGAATTAAATTAATTCTATATGATTTTTTTGCAAGCGATCCAAATTGAGATTTCAATTCGAATCCTAACACTCCAGTACTAAACAATCGATTTGCTTTCCTTTTTCTTCTTAAATCTTGCAAAGAGCTTTTTCCACCTTCTTTGATCTCTCTTTTTTTTTTTTTTCTTTTCTTTAAAAAAAAAAAAGGGTTAGCCAAGGCACTGCCAAGCCTGAATCTGGCAACAGCGAAGAAGAGCAATTCTGCTGGCAATCTTTGTAAGGTCGTCCTCTGTGGTTACGTCTATACTTTGTAACTATTACCAATAGGTCGAACAGAGAAGCCAATCTACCCAGTTTCTGAATCATCCCCAGGCAGCTCTGCGACCTTTGTGGAGCTGCCAGAACTGAGTTGAGATTTTGAACTACTATATTGCTGCACCACCAGGACAGATGCTGAAGTTGCAAATTCATGAGAAGTCAGGAGGTTTCCTATAGGACCCAGTTCAGGGCACTCGACCTTTTCAGTCAAAACAGCAGCCACAAGACCCTCAGGCATTCGACCAACAACGAACAGATTGCAGCGACTGAACTCCTTAACTACTTCAACAATTTCTCTTGCATTATTTACTGCCCTCTCTTCAAATTTGACGGAGCCTTCATCTGAATTCTTCTTGAAGCTAGCTAGAAATTTTCTATCAGTTGATTCCGATGAAGCACTCGATTCCTCAGTTATATCGATTTTGACCGTCTGCTGAGTAATATCATTGCTTGCTGTGACGTGAATGACAGTTAAACTGATTCCAGGGTGCTCAGACATTCTTGCTCCATAAGCAAGGGCTTCTCGATCATCATGCCCACCAAAGAATAAGACTGTTACATTGGAGGAAACATTTCTTGCAGATACATGTGTGGCTCCACCAAGCCCACGATCCACCAAAATCCCAACTGAGCATGGAGCGTGCTCAAGAACCCTTCTATTCACCCAACGAAATTCATTTCGAGTTGTCTCCAATGTCCCATCTAACCTCTGATGCTTGTGGAATGGGAGGATTATAATTGCAGCCCTTTTCCTTTCAGCAATGGTGCAGATATCCTCGTGCATGTCATGCATTGCAGAGATTGCTGTCATTGGACGAATAAACACACGGTTCAGCTGCCTGAAAGACTCAAAAGCAACAACTACTTGGTTGGCATCAGACCGCAACTTGTTCCAAAATGGTAGTCCATTATTTCTTGCCTTGTGAACCATAAGGATTGCAGATGTTCTCTCAGAGAGCTCCATAAGGTGCAGAGCATAGACACGGAGTTCTTGCCTCTTCTCTGTTCCACGTGAAGCCTCAATGAGATTGATAATTGTAGGAATGTTTAATGTACTGTGGAAACATGCCAAGATTCGAAGCTGAGTATTTGGGTCTTTTCTCTCAATTGTTCTGTGCTTATAATCAGCCTTTATCGCTTGTTTGGCTGGCTTATAAACTGCTATAACTACAGGCGTTGTGATAAAGGTTGTGAAGATAGCCATCAGAACACAGATAGCAAATGTTTGATCATTCAGGACCTGTAAGTTGTCAGTATAAATAATTATAAATAATTATAAATAATCATGAATTGGAGAGCATAAGACAAAATAAGTTAACCATGTTAATCAATAAATTTTGAACTCGAATTTACCTTTCGATCTTTGCCAATGTTGAGGACAATGAGCTCCACCAAGCCTTTAGTATTCATCAAGAATCCCAGAGTTATAGATTCCTGAAAAGGGATTTTGCAAAAAAGAGAGACAACTACTGTCCCAACTATCTTCCCAAAACAGGCTGTGCTTATGACTAAAACCAGTAAACCCCATGATTGAGCCCCTCGAATTGTGGCTACATTGGTCTTCAATCCGCTAGAGACAAAGTACAAAGGGAGGAAGAGACCAGATACAAGATCTTCAACTTTTTCAACAAGAGCACCAGCAAACGGTCCCTCCTTTGGAATAAGAGTTCCAATTATAAATGCACCGAAGAGGGCATGAATTCCAATAGAATCAGTGCAAAACCCTGCTGCCAAGACAATAGCTAATGTAGCACAGACATACATTTCATTTACTGGCTCACCCTGATGACAACGACTTGCCATCCATTTAAAGACAGGTGGGATAATGATTGCGCAACAGATAATAAATCCAGCCCCAGATAAAAGCACCCATAAAGATGTGAGGGGTGAATGTCCACTTCCAGAGAGGGCAATGGCAAGTGCAAGTAAAATCCATGCTGCAACATCATTTACGGCTGCTGCTGCCATTGCCATTCGACCAACATCAGTAGTTAAAAGCTTGAGTTCTGCCAAAATACGAGCCAAGACAGGGAAAGCAGTGATTGAAAGGGCCACCCCCATGAATACAAGGAATGGAGCTTCTTTAACACCTTCAGAAATTGATTTACGGAGCAAAAATGATACTCCAACTCCTAACAGAAAGGGTAAACTAATTCCTGCGACAGCTATGGCTAAAGCCATTTTCCCCGTCCGATGAAGGGACTTTATGTCTAGCTCAAGGCCAACAAGGAACAGAAAGAAAAGGAGACCAAGATTGGCTAAAGTATCTAACACTGTGAGACTTCTGGATGGGAAAATACTATTCAGATAGTGCGTGTTCCGACCCAGAGCTGATGGTCCCAACAAAATGCCTCCCTATTCAAAGAAAATTAGAAGTCAGAAACCTTTTAATTTACAAACCCCATGAGCCTGGTTTGTTTTGCAAAGAAGTGGAAATATAATACAATATAAGCACACTTTGCGTATCCACTATGATTTGCCAATTATCCGTAACATTTTGGAGCATCCAAATTATAATACAGATGCAAAGAAAGGATACATACACCACTAGATAAAATAACCAAAAGTGGAGGAACAGGTTTCCTAATGCTTGCTAGTTGCTAGTTCAGTGGAGCTGAAATTTAGAGAAAGGAAATAAAACTGTGATGGATGCTGCTGGTGAATTGCGTTGTGCAGTAAAAGTGCTTGTTGTTCTGGTGGCTTGAAGCTCCATCCGATAATTAACTTTCATTTACCATTTATGGACTTCAGCATCAAGTTCTTTCGTAGGTCAATTGAAAGACTGGCTTTAGAGTCAACCTTCCCTGGAGCCAGTAATCATTAAAGAGCGGAAATTGCAGGATTTTCCTGCTCCGCAATAATGCAGAACTCTATTCTTAAAATCACTTTAATCCTTAAAGATTTCAATAAAATATTAACATCATAGAACTTGTTTGATAATATCAAGAAACATAGTATACATGCAAAAAGGTAAAAAAGAACTCCAACTCAGAGAATAAAGAAACAGATATAGAGGAGGAAGGAGAAGAGACATACAACAATCTCAGCGATGACACGCGGTTGTCGCAACGGCCTTAGTAGAAAAGCAAGAACACGAGTGAGCAAAACTACTAGGATAATTTGTATGATGGCGAGTGGCAGTGCATAATCAAGAGGATTGTCCCCCTGGAAGACCCCATTAGATGTAGCCTTCATGGGTTTGGGACATGATGATTCTGTTGCATCGGAAGCCATTGTTTTTTCTTCTTTCAGATCACCAAGAAACAGAGAGATTAACTGCAACAAAAATACTTTCAGAAAAATCTCTGAAATTAATAATTATATTCAGACACATATCATAGAACTGAGCAGTAGTATATTGACCATGAAACCAACTCGAGTTTAAACTGTTAGCTTTAGGTGAGATCTAAAGTGCCAAAATTTGACACTCGTGATGGCCTGATGGGTTGGGTCCTAAATGGTAGGCTTGCGTAATGGCAGTGATATAATGCTTTTGATAGTATTTTTCCTGTGATTATTTATTTTGAATTGAAAACTTCATATTTTTCACATGTTATAAAAAGTAAATTTTTATGTTAATTGATTTGTTAATTTTACACCACCTTTTTCTATTGCCACTCAAACTTCAATTTTTCCACCTTCACGTTTATTTTTGACAGTTTTATGATGCATGTTTTTTAAGGAGGGAGAAGCCGTCAGAGAAAAGAGGAGGAGTTGATAGCTGGATATTGATGAGCGAAGGGCGTCAGCCGCCAGGAGCGTTGTAACTAGAATGACTGCTAAGAAGAGTTTTAGCTAGACTCGGTTGTATATAATCAACTAATTAAAAGCTGTCATATTATTTAATATTATAGTGAACTGTAATGAACACTATTTAGAATTATAATAAAATCTATTAAAATTATAATATATTAATTTTTTCTTTTCTAAATTCAAACTATAAAAATAAAAAAATTAAGAGTCCGAGCTAAACCCACTCTAATCCTTTACACTCAACAACTTAAGATTCAAAAAATTAATGGTAAAATCTTGAACAACATTATATTGAAGGACTAGATAGTTCAAACTAAAATTTAAGATTAATCTTAAGACTAGAATATAATACAATTGTCCTAATTGACTGATGAGCAATTATATTAATTTGTATTGAAATTTAAATAAGATTCAATTAGACCCATAAAAAAAAAAAGTTTTACAATTTTTAATAATATATTATTTTTTTATAAATTAAAAAGATGCGTATAAAAATTTCCAATAGAACCAAGGCAGCAAGTTAGGAAAGGCCGGAACTTTACTTTTATACTTGGACTAAAATGACTGATATATGTAGAGAGAAAATTTAATCATTCAATTCAGTTTTTGAATGAAATCATTCAACTAATCGATGTGAAAAAAATAAAAAAGACAAAAAGAATTCTCAAAAATATTAAGTGAACCGTTTTTCTATAATGGAAAACTAATCACCAAGACAAAATCATACGCCACTTCCCCCAATCATCTCATGTCGACAGCTAGACATTCTACCCCTGCCCTATGTATTACAATATATTGTTCACACTTGATTTTCTCACGGACAATAATGGTCCCTAATCTCTATCACATGTGGCACTTTATTGACGCTTGCACATCTATAATAACCAAAAGAAAAGATAAGGTTGGATGAATTACGCGTTTTAAATCATTATTAAAATTAATCATGTCTTTTTATTTTTAAAATGTTCAATTAATTCAAATAATTTAAACGATTTTTATCCATTCATATTTATATTATAAATTTTCAATTTTAGATAATTTAATCAAACAAAATAAATTTATAAAATATCAATTAATTCAAATAATTTAATCGATTTTTATTGATTTATATTTATATTATAAATTTTTAATTTTAAATAATTAAATCAAACTGAATTTATTCATAAATTCAAATTAATTTTATCAAAATTTAAGATTCACGTTCCATTATCTTACTTGATATTTTTATTATTTTTAATTTATATTTTTTATTTATTAACTAAAATAATTCAAATATTTTCATAGATTTACGTTTACATTCTAATTTTTTTAATTTATTAAATAAAATAATTTAAATTTTTCAAAAAATTCACATTTATATCATAATCATTTAATATTGAATAATTGCAAAAATAATTATCAAGATACTTAGAAAATAAATAATCGCATTCTTAGTCAGTTATTATTTTCACAATTTTGACGGGGTAACGGGGATAATAGGATTTAAACTAATGACAATAACAATACAAATAATGAGTAAGAGAGACAATTAAAAAGAAATAAATAATTATTTTCTTTTTCAAACTAATCTCACTCGTCAATTACTTCTTTCTTTATTACTATTCTATTTATTTAGATTCTATCATCTCCCTTATAATTAGAGGGACAAAGAAAGCCATTGACCAATTTGATTTTTTTTCTATGCCGATGCACTTGGTCAATAACAGAGTCTTTGATTTTTTTTATATTTTGATAATCGTATTTCCACACTTTAAAATTTAAATATTAGAATATAAATGTAAATTTATAAAAAGCTCATCAATAACATCGTACATCCAAAATGTTTGGATTATTTAAGTTATAGGCTTTTTAAAATTAAATAGTTTATTCCTATATCTTAATTTAATTAAATTGAAGGTTTTTCATTTAGTTTTCAATAAATTTTCTGTCAATTTTTAAAAGTACCAAAATAATCTTAGAAGCATATTAGTTTTCATTTTTACATTATATTAAAATTAACATTTATACCCCTTATTTTTAAAAAATAAATTATTTAATTTATATATATTTACTTTATCAAAATTAAAAATTATAGCTTCTTAAATACCGATGGAATTACTTTCAATTTACCTGAAGTTTTAAAAAATAAAGGATATAGATAACTCAAAATGAAAGAACAATTAATCCTTAAAAGAATAATAATATTTTGTTGTTAGATGCTGTGTCATGGTTTATAATAATAATAATAATAATAATAATAATAATAGCAGAAGAAAAGGAAAAAGTGGAGATAACGTTAGTAAGAAAGAGGGATTCCAAAGATGAGTGGAAATCTTCTATTCTGGATTTCATGGTCATATTTTATAACAATAAAAAATCATTTTCTTCTTGCACCCAGATGGAGACTGGAGAGCAAATACGTCATTTCAGAGAATTCAAGATTTTTTTAGTTTATTTTATCTCAACGGGCATTTCTAGTCAAAAGTTCGAAAAAAGAAAAATAAAACCTTGGGAGGCTGTGGCATCCGAAATTTAAGGTTCCATAATTTTCTTTGGTGACGTAATTGGTAAATTATTAGAAGATATATCTAGGGTATACTTTTTCAACTCAATGAGATTACAATAGATTAGTAAAAAAATAATTAATGAATTTTATTTAAATAGTAATAATGTAAATTTAGTGGTTAATTTTATTTTTTTTTTATCAAGCTTCGTATAACAACTCTTAGATCATACAATAATCTCTCTGCATAATGATGGGTAAATCGTTTCAACTCCAAATTATATTGGCCACGACTTACGCAAAAGAATGACCAGTGATTTTTAGGTAACTCTGAGCTAACTCTACCTTGCACCAGTATATAATGTTAATCTCCACTCCAGTGATTTTTAGGTAACTTTACCGTGCACGAGTGTATAATGTTAATCTCCACTCATATAGAATTCACTCTTACATACATCAGAAGTATATAATAATTGACAATAATTATATATATATATATGCCTAGTTGGAGAACTCACAATAATTAATTTCTTTATTTCCTTTGATAAAAAAAATTCTTTATTTTAATTTCATTTTTCTTTATTTTATATTTTTAAATGAAATTACCACATACGTAATAGTATGATTAAAAAAGATATTAAAATTCAGTGTAGAAGATTAAAAATGTCAAATTTCATTTGTTTTATTTAAATTTATCAGAATTTATTAATTTTTTTAATAATAATTTGAAGACAAAATTGAGAAATGAAGTTCAATACTTTTTGGTCTTAGCTTTATAGCTGATGGATAAATTTCACCATTTAACCAAGTTTAATCTAACACTCAAAACGCAAATGTAAAAGAAAACCCCTAACCTTTACAAATTTCATCTGGCTCCTTGCATCAAAATTTTCAATTTTTTAAAATGAAGAAAGCGAGATTGTCCAGTTCAAAGAGGAGAAAAAAGGAAGGCACAGAGAAAACGAACAAAAGCAGCACTTTCACATGCACAAGCACTTTGAACCAGAAAATGAATTTCAGAGAAAAGTGGATCTAACATGGGTAGGGCCGAGTTCTAATATTTTTCTCTTAGAGCTTTGAAGAAAGAGAGAAGCTGAGAAAGGATGGGAAAATCACCTGAAATTGCTTCGTAGGCGAGAAAATGGTACCCGATTTGTTTAATCAACTTCGCTTTCTCTTCGTCAATCCCTTTGTCCCTGCTTTAAAAATCAAGAAGAAGAAGAAATAAAAAGATCTGAAGACATATGGAGAAGCATTGAAGAAGGTGTGAAGGGAGAGCGGGATGTTTGGCTGAGGACCGCAAATGCAAAATGAGCAAATACCGTAAGTGCCATTGGCATTTGGTGAGTCGCCAATCTCAAAATTACAATGCTGCCCATCCAAGAATAATAGCTGTTTTAAATATATGCAATAAACCAGTGCAAGTTTTCTTGTGTTTACCATTTGTAGATGAAATATAGAAAAAAATAATAAATTTAATATTTAGTAAATAGAAAGGAATTTTCTTCCTTTATGGGTTAGTTTGGTCCATAGTTAATCATCTATCCTAGTTGTATCAATTAGGTCTCTCGACGTAAAACTCCCGTAATTGTAATTGAATATCATTTCCCCATAATATGCTATTATTGATTTATAATTTAATTTAAAAGTAAATTTCACTCACCTTCCTTAAATTTAGATAATTGTATCACCATCCAAACTTAATATGCAGACTAAAAATTTCTAAATTTAAATTTAACTTATTTTTTTTTAAATTTTTAATAAACATATTCATAATAAATTATAAATTATAATTATATAATAATTTCTTTTAAAATATTATAGTTAGTTTAAAATTTGAATTTGTACTTTACTTATTTTTTATATATTTGAATTTATAATTATCTTAAAATTTTATAATTTAATTTTAAATTGATGTTATATTTTTATTTATATTAATATTATTGATTTTATTTTAATTTAAAAAATTTATATCATTATACAAATTTATAAGAATAGTAATAAATATTAATAACGGATTTAAATTCGTTATAAATTAATAATAAATTTTATATTTTATTTTTAATTTTTATTATTTAATAATGAAATAATAAATCTGTTTCTAAATTTATTAATTAATAAAATTATTTATAAAATTTATTTTTAAATTAATAAAAAATTAGTAACAAAATTCCAATCTATTAATAAATTTATTATTTAATCAATTATTAAATAAATAAATTATTTAAATAATAAAAAAATATTATTTAATAATCAATTAAATAATAAATAAATAAAATAATAATATATTTAATAACATAATATAATTTATTATAAAATTAATAACAAATTTAATAACGGATTTAATTCGTTATTATTTTTTAACAAAAAATTAACTTTTTTTTAATTTTAAATTTTTTATTTAATAATAAATATAATTTATTATTAATTTAAAAATTAATAATAATCCGTTATTAATTCAAAAATTAATAATGAATTATAATTATTATATTTTAAAAAAAATATCATGCGTTTAATTTAAATTTTTATTTTTTTTAATTAAATAACAAAAAAAAATTATTATTAATTTAAAAATTAATAATAAATTGAAAAATTCGTTATTAAAATTTAAAAAATAATATCATCATTTTATTTTTATTCACTCATATTTTTCTTTCAAATTTAGCCACATTCAATCCATTACTCACATACCTTATCTCCCCTCACCATTTCATTCATTTTTCTTCACCTCTTCTCTCCTCAATTCTTCATTTTTCCCTTATTTTATTTTCTTATTTTTATCGTTAACTCTATTTTTCTTTTCCATTTTCTTCTTTTCATTATTAATTCTATTTTTCTCTTTCATTTTCTTTTATTTTCTTCAATTTTCTCATCATTTGTCAATCTTCCTTTCATCTCTTAATTTTTATTTTATTTTCTTTTATTTTCTCTTATTTCCTTTTATTTTTTCTACCACTTTCTATCATTTTTTCTTTTTTTTATTATTCTTTCATTTACTCTTCCTTTTTTTATCATTTTCTTTAATTTTTTCCTTTTTCCTTAGTTTATCTTCATTTTTATCATTATTCTCTTTTGTTTTTTTTTATTTTCTCTTTTATATCTCATTTTCTTCCATTCTCTTTTTTTTTTTCATTTTCTTAAATTTTTTTATAATTTTATAATAATCTTTTCATAAAATTAATAAAATTTAAAATATTAAAGTTAATATTTAATGTAAAATATAATGATAAAATTAATAATTTATTATAATTAAATTAATATTTAATGTAAAATATAATGAAATAAATTAATAGTTTAATATATTTTTTAATATTTTTTAAAATTAGTAGCATAATATAATTTCGATATATTTTTTATAATTTATTTTATCAAATTAATAATGAATTAATAAGAAATTTCAATCCGTTATTAAATTTAGCACTATATTTAATTTTTCATATTTTTTAAAAAATTTTATTAAATTAATAATAGATTTTGAATTTATTATTAAATTTTATTATAAATCTATTATAAAATTAGTAACGTATTACTAATCCGTTATTATTATATTAGCAACGAGATTCATAATAGCGGATGTAAATATATTATTAATTCATTACTAAATAAGTTAATAACGGATTTTTTATTAATTATTAATAAAAAAATCGGTCATTAATCCAAAACTTTTTATATTAGTAATGAAAAAATCCATCATTAATCCAAAAACATTTTGTAGTGTATATTACTATATTTTAATTACATTCAAATTCTACTACATGGCAGTTTATTTTTTTAGCAGTTTATTTTTTTATCTATTGATTGATACTATATTTATATTTATATTTATATTTTATTTTATTTTATTTTATTTATATTAATAAAATAATATATCAAATATTATGTTATTTTAAGAATATTTCATATAAACATTATTTATATATTATATTAAAATATTAAAATTTTTAAAATAAAATTTAATCGATTTAATCTGATAACATAAGATCTCGATTCTACTTTTCGGTCTCAATTTCTATTTAAAAAAAAAAAAAACGACTATAATCAGATACTTATCCATGTTAGCAAAGCCAGTTGAATAACGCCAAAAGGCAAAGCACATTCAATAGTAATGAAGTGGAAAAGAAGTAAAGCTAGAATGTACATAAAACAAATATGACATTAATTATAAACAGTTTGAATAAGTGCAACTTGACAAATGACATGAACATGCAAAAGGCAAAATCTAAAGTCAACTTTATTTTCTGGTATATACAGCTTTCCGAGATGGCAGAGATAATACCTATATAGTTTGAGGCCCACTCGGTATCATTAGCTCCCAATTCACGAAAAGCTGTAAACCCTTCAGCATAATCTGCTGTCAATGCCGAAAATAGGCTGTTAGGTTGGTTAAAAAGATTAGTCTGTGCTAATATGAAAAGCTTCATGTGAAAAAGAAAATTACGACAAAAGCTTTTAAATTAACTATCACATAATTAAATTATTTTTGCATTATTTTTATGTTTTAAAAGTATTCTTCTTTTAAGTTGAATATCAAACACTGAGTATTGACAATAATGAAATTAGTTGAAATGGATTCTTACAAAAATCTAATTTCTAAACAAGCTGCAATAAGTATTTTTGGTTATCTGGGTGCCTGTTAAAAATTTTCTTCATATATGTCCTAATTCTAAAAAAATTTAAACATGATAAGAACTTAAATTTATTTTTTAAAAAAATACACACTTCTAGACAAACTCATAAATGAAGAATTTGAAAAATAAATAAAATAATAATAATAATAATAATAATATACTGCTCTAAAAAAATTGTGTTGTATTCTTCCGTTCAAAAGCATAGTAATTTTTTTCTCATAGTGTAATAAATTCACGGGTATGGTCCCGAAGGGCAATTAATAAGAGAGAGAAAAGGAGGAAGGGGAACGCAAAATGCTAAAAAAAGGAAGAAAAAAGCGATTTGACGAAGCAATAGTTTCAGTTTCAATTCTCTTTTTTATCTGACAGACCAAAATGCAAAACCAAACAGATTTAGAGTAGAGCGAGAGTGAGAGAGAGAGAGAGAGAGAACCAGCGACATACACTAGAATCGCAGCGAGTCTTGGAGGAAGACAACGATGAAGATAGAGAGAGAATCGCAGTTGAGGTCAGAACTACAGTAGGATGGATTCTGCAGAAGCTGGAGCAGAGAGATGAGAGTAAAAGAATGAAGAGGTGAATCTGGTAGGTGTATGGACTGAATTGCAAATTCACACTGTTGCTGATAGGTGGCTTTCTTTTCAGAAAAAAAAAAAAGGAGCAAATACAAAAGCAAATAAAGGAGAGATCGTGGCTAAAAAGGCAGAAGCAATCAGTTGAATCAGCTTACTGTTAGCCTGCTCAAGCTCACGAAAGGACCTCCCTATTTATTGGTTCACTCGATCAGCGAATATTCCATTGCCCCTTGGCCTTTGTTACTGTTGTGACAAAGACTTCCACAACTCTAATGCGGCCACGGAAATACCGGAAAGTTGCACGTTATTATTTAAAATTTTTATTTTAATATGTGAAAATAAAATAAAATTGTTTTTTGAAAATTCATTTAATTTTATTAATAGTAATTTTTAATAAATTGTGAAATAAAATTTTTTTTTGTTATACATAAAATTCTATGTTATTAATTAGCTCTTACATTATCATTCTTATTTAAAATTATAATAATAATAACATAATTATTACTATTTATTTAAAATATATATATATGTATATATATTATGCTAATATATATTAATCATATTAAAAGAAATATGTTAAATTAATTAGCTATATATATTTTTTATACTTTTTAAAAATATATATATAATATTCTCTTCATTTTATAATTTTTATTTATTTTATTTTTCATGTGTATTAAAAATTATCATTTTTTATTAATTTTAATTATACTCATTTAAAATATTTTAAATTTTATTAAATATTAAAAATATTTTAAGAGATTTTTAAAAATAAAATAAAATTAAATATAGTTATAATAATTAATTTATATATTATTATAATTTAAAAAAAATAAATAATAATTTTAGAATAACAAAAAAATATAGTTAAAAAAAGAATAACAAAAAAATAATAAAAATTATGAAATAGAGAAAATAATTTTTAAATAATAAATTAATTAGAAAAAGTATTAAATTTTGAGAAGTAGTTATTAAAAATAATAATTTAAATAAAAAATTAAGATATAAATGATAATAATGGTAAAAAAAATTAAATTTAATATAAATATTATTTAAAGCAAAAGAAACTTCTTATAAATAATGACATGTGATATAAAATAGACGATACATGATGATATTATAGTCAACCCCAATAATTTAATTCAAAGGCTTTTTATAATCTTAGCCTAAAAAAATTTAATATTTATATTATTTTACATTTTAATTTAAATTTTTAAATTTTCAACGAATTATCTAACATTGCATTTATTACAATTTTAACTAATTTTAAAAAATTAAAATATAAAAATATAAATGTCATACTACATATAATATTTTATTATTTTTTAAATATAAATTAATAGCACATATAAAAATAATATAAAATTTTAATTAATTAATATATTTTAATTAAATTTAATTAATCAATTATTAAATTACAATGAAATTCACTAGGTTTTGACTGTGTAGTCCGAGATACTAATGGTAGATTTATGATGGCTAAAGCAGGCTGTTTTTGCAGTCAGATGGAGGTTAAGTGTGCTGAGACAATGACTTTTCGAGAGGCGTTGAGCTGGATTAAAGAGTGCGGATGGGATCGAGTTTTTTTCGAATCGGATGCTCAGGTTCTTGTTGTGTCCATTAATAATATTTCGTTAAATGATTTATCACCTTTTGATCTTTTGGTTCAAAATTATAAATTGCTTCTATCCAGTTATGAAGAAGTAAGATGTGATTTTATTTACAGGTTTACAAATGATTTTGATCATATTCTAGCAAAATCGGCTCATTCTGAGTCAGGTCAAGGAGTTTGGGTTCATGTCTCTCCTTCTCATATAATTTCTTTGATCGCTTTGAATTAATGATATTTCTCTCCTTTTCAAAAACAAAAAAACACTTTTAAAAATAAATTATTTTTTATTTTTTATAATAATTATAGAAATTTTATAGGATATATATTATTTAACCAAATTAAATATCCTTCTATTGGCTTATAAGATCATTAAAATTTTTACTATTATTTGATAACTCATTTATTATTATTTAATTATAATATTAAAAATGAATTATATTAATAGATTTATATACAATGGTGTTGATAAATAAGTGGCTTATTTTTTTTTTTCCTTTATCTAAAAAATATTTTACATTAATTGTTTATTTTAATTTCCCAAATGTAAAGAAATTAAATGCTGATAATTAATTTCAAGGAAAATAATTAGATTGTAATATTAAAAATAAAATATATTAATACAATTTATATATAAATAATATAGACATGTCAATAAAATTCACAAATTTGAGAAAATAATTTTTTAAAAATAGTGATATCATTTCTAAAAAATATTTTTATTTCTCAAGTTTCTTGAATATTTCAAACGTTTAAAATGAAACCATAAAACAAATGGATTTTTAGTTACAAATTTACACGTAATTATCACCGGTTGACTTCAACTATTTTCTTACAATTATAAAATAAAAAAATATTAAATAAATAGATGGATGAATGCTAAGTGATTTTAATTTTTTTATTTTATTATAGTCATCGGATATTCTATATCAAATTTACTATTTATACGTTCGAGTTTTTTATTTTTAAAATGAAAATTAGAAATTTGGAGAGTAAAACTTGATATCTCTCGTATTTACTTAAATACACTTACCATCCAATTAAATCTACAAGTATATATTTTTGAGATTTATGACTATATTTTTTAATGATATTTCTTTTTTTCAAGAGCGAAAACCTTATATTACACCCGCACTCCAACAACCATTCGTTAAATTTATTATTTTATTTAGAATTATTAGATATAAAATAATTAAAATTTTATATTTAATAACGATTATAATTAAAATTTTTAATTTTTTAAATTATAAAATTATAACTTTTAATTTTTTATAATTATAATCAATTTTTAAACTAATTATCCATTTTCTAAACTAATTAGGTTTTATCATAATTATAATACTTTTAATTTTATATTCAAATTTTTTAATTTTATATTCAAATTTTTTAATTTTATTTAAATTATATCTAATTCTTAAAATAATTTTAATAAAATTTTAAATTCATGCTTATGTTATGTTAAATATTATTTATTTTATTTTTAAAATATTAATTAAAATCCACATAAATAATCTCTTAATTCTAATTATCTATATATATTAAAAATATTTTATTTTTATTGTCTTATTTCTTAATTTAAGATAGTAAATTATCTTAGAAATTAACTATAATTATAATAAAATTTTAAAATTTGAGATTTTATTATCAAAAATTTAAAAAATTAACTATAATTATGATTAATCTCTCTATTTTCCCTCGAAAATTATAATAATGTCATAAAATACAATTCAATTGAAAATTAAAATTAAATATTATTAGTCAATTAAAATTAAATATTATTAGTCACACCCCAAATTTGGAAATCACAATTAACAAACACTATTAGATAATGAAGATAAACTTTTTATTACATATACTTAAATTATAATCATAAATTAACAAGAATTATTTAAGAATTAATATATTTATCTTCTTGTTGTAAAATAGAGCATTGGTTAAATTATTTTTTTCACCACAAATAAATATCATTATTAAAATTATAATTTTATCAAATATAAAATAAATAATTTATTTTATATAAATTATTATATATAATAAAAAATTAAAATTTCTTATAACAATTTTAAATTATTGCTAAATTGTTGTTTAATATTTAATAATATTAAGGCAATCATTCTATATTTTTTAATATAATGTTGCTTAAACTCAAAATAGAATCGGAAAATAAATAAATTCTTAATGATTTTAACAAGAAAAACATTTTTTTGGAAAAAAAATATTTTAAAAAATATTTCTCAAAAGAAAATTCTTTAAAAAAAATAGTCCTACTTATTGTTTTTTTAAAATTTTTTAAAGAATTGAATAGTAATTTAATTAAGAAATAATGTAACTTAGCATTAATCATTTAAGTTCTTCACTTGCTTTCTAGCATGTGTTGTTTAATTTAAGCTAAATTGACCTACTTCAACATTTGGATTTAATTAGTCTAATTTTATGATTTGAACTTAATGGTTTAATTTCAAAGGGTAAAATGACTTTTATTTTATTTTTGAAGGTTAATATTAATTCTGAAGAAAAATTAAAATATCAAATCAGATTATATTAAACCAGCAAGGGAACAGATCATGTATAATCCGCTAACAATATGTGCTTTTAAAGCTTACGGTATGATATGCTCTACTAAAAAGAAAGTATTAGTTAGAAATTATAAAAAATAAAATAGAAATTTTAATTAATTAAATAATTAAATTATTTATGTTTAGTAAAATTTGTATTGATATTTAAGAGAAATATTTGAATTGCAGTCTTCATACCACTTGGAATGAGCAATAAATCATTATAATAATAAAAAACTAAATCCAAACATGCTAATTTTATTTTCGAGAGCTTTTTTTTTCGTAATTTATTGAGCTAACTAATTCGGATATGCGCCAAGCACACTCATAAAAGAGCAAAGCACTCCTCCAAATTTAAAAGATATTGCAAATCCAGAGTTCGAATATGAGATCTCTTTGATTAAAAGAGAAAAAACATGTGTCATCCCTTCTCACTTCTTGGAGTTTTAAGTCCTCCTTCATTAACACAATTTTAACTCTCCTCTCTTGACTGCTCCACATTGTCTCCATTTCTCTCCTAACTCATCACTTCTCCTTATTCTCTCACTCTTTGGGTCCGTTTGATATTATTCTTCATTTGACATTTGTTTTTCATGTAATAAATTTCTGAATCCTCTCTTTACGAACATAAGTTAGCTTTCCTCTCTCTTGGCTTCTCTTCATTGTCTCTATTTTTTTATTTCTCCTTTTCTCTTCTAACTCATCATTTTTCTTTTCTTTTTTTTTTCTACCAAAAATAAGATAAAATTTATTGTAAGAAGAGTCAGGCTCAAGAATCCATACAAGCCTAGATCCATGACACAATGTAGCTAAAAAGATAGAACAATAAGCCCAAGCTGACTATGATTCTAAGAAGGGATGGTCCAACCGACAGAAAACAACCCAGCCACGTAGATGACCTTATTGCCCTAAGAATCGAAACTGACCCATCTCATAAGATGGATTTACTGAGAGCACTGCTACCCTTATGTGTTCATCTTCCATAGAGAAAAAACAAAAGCATCAAGGAGCCCTACAACCATGAGCCACCATATAAAGGATTTGTGAGGAAAAAAAATCAAAGGACTGATGTTGAGAGACCCATAAAGGTAGAAAAAGTTTAAGAAAAATCATGGTAGAGATGAAAAACTGGATTGGCTTAGTAGAGCTCTAACAATCTCACTCTCTTATTGGCTTTTAGGATCAAAATACCAAAAAAGAGAATTGCAATATTATGAACATTCCAGAGATGACCAACTCTCAGCTTCCATAAACAAGCAGCCAAACACATACTCGCCTTGAAGACAAACAACTTACAAAAAAGTACCTACAAGAGTAGATCTAGCAAAAAAACCATAAAAACAAGTAGATCCAAAGATAGTCCTCTCCTTTTAAGTGAAGATTTACTAAAATAAACACAAAATAAGACTATCTACTTACTATCTCAAGTTCTCCTTGATGTTGCTGAGATTAAACTAATGACGTAGCCAGAATGGAATTGTGCTGCGATTGGCTAGAACCTGTAAGGGAGACAATGTGAGGTGGTGGTGGATGTCTACGGATGCCACTCCAATGCTCAAGTCAGTATCTAGATGAGTAGAGGAAGTGTAATAGATTGCTTAGAGGTTTAGTGTTTAAGAATAGTGTACTTTGGTCTCTATGGTTCTTCTACCTTTTATATTGTAAGAGATAGAAATGAATATAGTATTTTTTTTATAATTCAGCGATAATGTAGCCATTTACTTGATACGGGACATCGCTAGTAGGTGAAAATCCCACAATCATAGACATAATGGAGATATGTCAGGTTGTACTTGATAATGGTAACTTTGTACCAAGACTCATCTTGGGTGAGTCTTCTAGTAATGACTTGGGTGTTAAAGTGTCTAGGTTTTCTCTTTCTTGTGTTGGTCTGTGTTTCTTACATGTCTGATTCTTGCCACGTGTCCCTACTCAATAGCGACAGCTTGTGCCTTACTTTGGGCTGATGTTATGTAACATCATAGGTCCCCCCATCAGTCTTCATTTCTTCAGATTCAAAGGAAATATCATTTATCGAGGTCTAGAGCATGTGGCCTCTCGAGATTGATTTCTTGTTACCCATATTGTTTCGCCTACTTAGCCTTTCGATGATAACTGTAATGTTTATCATGCCACATTTAAAGCCTGCTGTCGAAATCGTCCTATAAAGGCCCTTTGTCTTCCCCAAGCATTACTTTGCTTTCTTCTGCAACTTTTTTAAAGGAATTTGCTCCACAACTCCCTTCCCGTTTTCGTTTCTTGTAGTTTTACTTCTCCCACAGTAACTTTGTTTTCCTTTTTCTTTCAACATGGACAGGAACACCTCTTCTTCCCCTAGCGGGGTCTTTATCTCCAGCTCCTCCTATGATGGCCCTATCCAAGCGCTAGCTCCTGTTGTTCCATTGAGGGAGGCTCTAGAGAATGAGGGTGGTCTTCTTAGTGATATCTCATCCGCCTTCTCGAAGCGCGATGTGGATTATTTGCACGATGCTTATAACATTCCTCGGGAGTCTTTTTGAATTTTTGCTTCCTCTCCCTGCGTTTGTGCTAATGACTTGATCCTTGCCGGAGACACTATCATTGTCTTCGAAGAGCAGTTGAAGGCGGGCCTTCCTTCTCCTTAAACCCTTTCTTCGTGGAGATCCTCCAATTTCACAAGCTTTCGGTTGTCCAGCTTCATCCCAATGGCTGGAGAATTTTAGTAGCCTTTCGATTTGTATGCCTTAACAATCATATTGAACCAAGCGTAGTGCTTTTCTCCTAGCTATACCAACAGGGTACTATAAAAATGAGGAGTTCTGGTATTTTAGCAGTCAAAAGTACTTGAACATTTTTTATCGGATGCCTTCCTCTTTGAATTAGTGGAAAAATAAGTTTTTTATCCTCTGTCATCGAACGCCGGGGGGTTTTGGGTATATTCAAACCAGCTGGCATTATTGGGTAGAGCTAAAGAAGGATGAGGTTCATCCGAGGAGACAGAAAGATGAGGCTTTAGCCTTTCTCCTGGCGATGGCTAAAGCCCTAAGGAAAATTGATATTACCCAGGTGGTGAAGAATGCTATTTTTGTCCTGGCAGAGTCATCTGGTGGAAAACCAGACCCTCGAACCTCACTCGCCCAACCTTCCTGAAAGCACACCCCTGTCTCAGGATTAGGGTACTTCTCTTTTTATCTTCTTTATTTTTTGAATTGCCTTTCTTACTTATTTTCCTCTGTTCACATATATGTTTGGGTCAAGCAGTTGCTGAGGGGGTACATGCTACTTGTAAGGATAAGGTTGTTCCTGCTGGGATTACTAATCCCCTTGCTAAGCGTGATCATCTTTTGAAATCGGTGATTGTGCTTCCTCCTCCCCCTCCCCAGCCCGCGACTGAGGAGACGACACCTTTTCAACAGCTGGGTGCTTTTGTCCTAATTTTTGAGCTCCCTGTTAATGTCTTTTCCCCTTCTGTTCCTGCTCCTACAAGCATGGGGATTTGAGTCTTCCAGGCCTGCAGGAATTCAGTGCTTGGCCTTGACACTATATACAATCTTATTCACAAATAGTTATAATTTGTAGGGATTAGTTTGTAAAATTATAGGAGTCATTTGTCAATAATTAAAATATTCAAAATTAATTTTTAAAATATAAGAACTTATTTGTCAATAAGTATATTATTTAGGATCAACTTATAAAATTTTAGGCACTTATTTGTAAATAAGTATATTATTTAGGATCAACTTGTAAAATTATAGATACTTATTTGTAAATAGTAAAATATTTAGGGTTAAATTTATAATAATATTAGAATAAATTAAAAAAAAGATTAATTAAAAGAATAAATTGTAAATTTAGTTAAACTTGGGAGATTTTATTTTTTTTAGATGAAAATATATACTAGAGGGTTTCTATTCATTTTTATAATTTTAATTTTGATAGCACAAACTGAATTCTAGGTTTTTTCAAATCTCGAGAACTTAATAATAGAATTTTAACCTTATATTTTATTAAAGTATAAGAACTAAACTGAAATACTGAAATTTATTCTAAAAATATTGTAAAAAATTAAATAAAAATAATTGAATTAAGATATTAAATTTAAACACAAAAAATCTTATTGATTTTATATGCAAACCTATGACAAATTAAAAAAGAAAAAATAAACACTCACAGATTTAGTATAATAATAAGTGCATTTGAAAGATTTCAGGTTCTACTCCGATTTAGAATGTACCAGTTGATACAGAATAATAGACTAATGAAAAACTAAAAAAAACTGAATTAAATAGCTAAATTAATATAATATTATGATTTAACCTATTTCATTGATTCAAATATCTAAAATAGTCCACTTGTATTACCTAGTTATAATATTTTTATTAAATTTAGCTGGATGCCCTTTTATATTAAAATTTGTATTTCTTAATTTTTTTTAGTCAGAATAATTTCCTAGTATAAATCATTTCCCATTTAGTCTAATCCATGAAACATGAAACTCATGTTTTTTCTAAATTTGAATTTCCTTTTTCCAAATTTAAATAGTATGACCATTTGGAACTCATGAAATCCATATTTTTCTAGCTTTAAAATTTATTTTTCTCAAAATTTAAATAGCCTAACAATGACTTATGCAATCTATGAAATCCATAATTTCTTACATATAAAATTTATTTTTTAAAATTTAAATAGTATAATTTAAGAAACTCACACAATCAATTCTCCCAAATAATTTTGTAACAGAGTAAAATATAAGAAAAAAAAAGAAGCAGCAAAATAATATTGCTAATGCACTAACTAGTTTAGGGACTTGAGAGATTACTAACGTACTGATACTCAAATTTAGTCTATGGTAAATGTATTTAAATAAATTTAAAGAGTTTCCGGTTCTACTCACCCAATTTTCAAAATCTCATTAGAAACTAGTTATATCAATTAATTTTTCTCATACTTTTGAGACATTGGGGTTATTACATGGATCGGAGTTGGCAAGAGATTGCGGGATTCTTGGATTTAATTGGGGAGAGTGATAGTCTTTCCACAACACAGGCTTTGCATGACCGGCTAGTAGGGTTTGTTTATTGAAGATATTATGGAGCTATCATCTTCTTTCTGTTTAGTTAGTTTTGGCTATGTCATGCAGATTAAATTGTAATTTTTTTTTTATTTATAATATTAATTACTTAATTTTAATTTGATTAATAATTCAACTCAATGTAATAATAAAATTATAATTGGAGTTTGATCAAATAAGAAATAATCTTTTATTTTATTAGGTATATTTCTCCATTCTAATTAGTTTTTTTTTTAAAAAAAATTCAAATACTACTTAATTATATTATAGGTCATAAATTTAATAGATAAAATCACGAACATCCTAAAGTGATTATTTCCTCATTTTTGTTATAATATTTTAGTTTTTGGATAATCTGGAATATAGTTATTAAGATTCAGCAAAACTTACAACTTAATTCTTATATTTTTAAATAAAAAAACTAATTTAGTCATTGAAATTTCATCATATTTATAAAATAAGCATTCTATTAAATTTTAGTATTAGATTATAATAATTTAATTTTTCAAATTTCATTTTATGAAATAATTTAGCTTCTATAATTTTAATATTTGTAACAATTTAATCTGTTAAATTTGAATTGACTTTTTCAATTTATGGTTGACTAATATGAATTTAATAAAAGTATTATTTATTAAAAAATAAAAATTTAAAAATTCAATTATTTTTTATTAAAAAGACAAACTAAATTATAAATTTTTCTAAATTTAAAAAAGTTATTATAAGATACTCTTAATTTTTCTTTTACTTTTTTACTATGCAATAAAAATTGCATTAGGAGTCTAAAGTAGATAAGTACAAGACTCGTTTAAGCAAAGACAAAACAAGACAAGGCTCATTCACAAGCGAGTCCATAAATCTAAAACACCCTTTTATGTAAAATCCGGTTAAACACTAGTGTCAGAATTTTAACTTTTCAACGGAATCTCCGTTAGAATTCAAAATCTCGAAATTGAAAATTTTAAAGAGATAAAATGAGTTTTTTTATAAAAATAAATTTTAAATATTTTAAAATATATTTTAAAAAAATATTTTTCAAAACATCAAGGTTCGACCACCGAACACAAGCCGAAAAATCCAGCTATAAAAGGTTTTCAACCCAATTTTAAAAGGAGTTTTTTATATTTTTTCGGGCAGAGGTGAGGTTAAGACACTCTTGATAATTTTTGCATTGATTTTCTATAGATTCTTTAGAAATTCATGAAATTTACCTTTATTTTAAAGAATCAAGTTGAATTTTCAAGTTTTAGCTTTTAGAATTTTCGGAGCTCATCTCTTCTTCTTCTCCAAATTGTCCTTATTGTTGTAGTTGTATTTCCTTCAAGAGGTAAGTTTGGCTTTTTCAAAACTCATTGCTTTTGGGCTCAATGCGAGTTGTGTGTAACTTGAGTTGCTGGAATTAGAATGCATGTAAAGTTAATGTCTTTTTCCGTTTTTATGTTAAATCTTGAGTATCTATGTGCTAAGTTAATTTCATATCAGTGATTTAGCATTTCTAGAGTTGTTTTGAACATTCTAAGTCAATGTTGGATGTTTCTTTATGGTTTTAAACTGTTGTATGTGGGTTTAATTGCGTTTTGAGGGCTGTTGGCTGAGGCAAAATCAGGTTTTGCATCGCAGAAGAACCCAAGTTCAGCCGTCGAACTTACCTATGAAAGCTGCCTTTTGGCTACCTCACCTGCTTTCGAAAGTTTGACTTTTGGATTTGTAAGGGGACTTTAGGCCGCCAAACTTGCTGCCGAAAGTCTCCTGTCCAGCTATTTTTAGCCAATTTTCTACATGTTTTCTTATATACTTTTAGGAATTTCTTAGGATAGTTTTAATAGTTGTAAAAGTTATATTTAGTCCCTCATTTAAGTCCATCTGTGTAGGATCAGATTTGCGAGACCGTAAAGGCCAGCAGTCAGCAGTGAGATAAATACTTCAAAACTAGGATTGCGTCAGCAAGAAGTGAGTAGAACTAAACTAAACTATTATTTTAAAAAAAATCAAACGTTTTAAGCATGCTCATACATCATGAATGCCATGTGTATATAATTAGGTAGTTTTGTATTGGAATTCATGAATATGATGCATTGCACAATTAATTGTTGTTATGAATGGATGTTGGATAACCCACTAGCACTCGACCATATTATGCTATGTTATGACGGATACGGAAGTCCAGGTCGAGACCCATTATACGCCCTTGACACTATGTAAGAGAAAGACTAAGGTGCTCATTCTACGCTCGTGGCATTATGGATATACTATGTTATGTTTAAGAGGAAGTTCTGAAGAGCACTCGTTGTGGGCCGGACACTATTGGAATTGTGGAAGGTCACTGGTGACAAATTCATCTTGATGTAAATTGTTTGTATTATGATGCATTCATATGATCATATGTTTTATTGAAATGTTTTATGATTATGTTTCTACTCACTGGATTCTAATAGCTTATCCCTTTTCCCTAATCCTATGTTTGGAGGACCAGAGTTAACTTAGAAGGTTAACAGTATTTTATGGTATAGTTCTAATATAATAATTATAGTTGTGGACATGTATTATTTTATTGTTTAGAATTGTGCTTTGCTCATATTTTTCTTGTAATACCCGGCTAGAGTCCGGCATCGAAATTCTACTTTCCGGTGGAATCTCGGATGTCGGAATCCGCTAGAAGGGTAAGATTTATGTTTTTGTCAAGGATTTTAGTATGTTTTCATGTTTTAAGTATCAAAGAACATGAGTTTTTGCACGAAAAGAGCCAAGGAAGAAATGCAGGGTTCGGCCGCCGAACATGCATGAGTTTGGGTTTCACGTTAGGCCGCCGAAGGTGGTCTGGCCAGCCACCTATAAAAGGCCCTAGGTCGGTGAATGGATAAGATTTTCTTTCCATTCACAGCCAGAGGTGAGACCATGAGATTCCTTGGGTGATTTTCATGTTTTCATCCATTCTTGCAACGTTTTGATGGGTTTTATGTTGTTTTGAAGGTTTTGAGCAACTTAACCAAAAGTTTTGACGTTGGAGCCTTTGAGGGAGAGTTTCTCCATATCTCCACGTTGGGATCTTTGATCTCCTTGTTTGTAAGAGGTAAGTGACGAGCCTGAACTTCTTCTCATGTTTTATGAAGGTTTTATGGAGGTTTATGGGTAGAGATGCATGTTTAGGGTAAGTTGCGGTTTTGGTAGATTTATGGTCAAAGCATGCTTATGTGTTTATTTGTGGTGTTTGTTGGGGTTTTAGGTTTTAAGTTAGTTTTGTACCCCTTTGTGCCTATACTTGAGGATATGCAGGTTGTGAGTTGTTGGTTTGCATGTTGAGTGAGGTTTGGGCACGAGTTGCATGAAGCAGAACAAGTGTCTGCCTAACTAGAAAATACAGTTTCGGCCGCCGAAGGAGGGTTCGGCCGCCGAACATGCTAAGGAGGTGGTTTCGGCTGCCTAAGCTTGCCCCCGAAAGTTTGGACTTTCGGCTCTGGAGGAGACTTTCGGCCGCCGAAGGTTAGAGACTTTCGTCTCTGGAGGAGACTTTCGGCCGCCGAAGGTGCCGCCGAAGGTGCCGCCGAAGGTTAGAGACTTTCGTCTCTGGAGAGGACTTTCGGCAGTCGAAGTGCCGCCGAAAGTGTTTGAGTTTCGTCTCTGGAAGGGACTTTCTGCCGCCGAAAGTGCCCTGTCCAGCCTTCTTTTGCATGTTTTTCTTGATTCTTTTAGGATGTTTTAAAGGGGTTTTGGGGCGTATGTTAGAGTTGTTCTTGAGATAGTTTGGTCCCTCATTTAAGTCCACCTGTGTAGGAACGGACCAGAGGAACCGAAGAGAGCAGCAGTGAGCACTGCTTTAGAGTATTCAGAGTTAGCCAGAGGTGAGTGGAACTAAACTTCATGTTTGAATATGATAACTTAAATGCTTTTAGCATGGTACATGCATCATGATATGACATAGGTTGAGTGCATTAGTATACACTAATGTGACGCATTGCATTATTCTATGCTTGTACGGATCGGACATAGTTTTGGATTCACTAGCCCTCCGAGTAAAGTCCTGAGGCACAGAGCACCATAGGGTGCGTAGAGAAGTCCTGAGTAGCTCCTTCGCAGGCCGGGCACAGAACAGAGGGAATTTTGAATCTGTCCATCTGAGATGATGTGATTTACTTGACCCATGTTGTACATCCTTTTTGTATACATGATCTATTTATGTGTTGTGACTGTTTTTATCAGTATGTGAAAAACCAGGCTTAACAGAGTATGAGTGGAACCCGTCTAGAGCAAGCTCTAGTAAGGGGTTTTATAGTACAGAGCTAGTGCATGCACATGTTGAGCCTTAGTCAGCGAATCAGTTTTATGTTTTTACAGAAAATGTATAATCATGTATGGGATTGTACAGGTACACAGAGAGTATAGCAGGCTTGCTACGGGTCTCGGCGACCTTAAGTCGATCTGGATCCTAGCGCCAGTAGCGGTCCGATTTTCGGGTCGTTACACTTCTTTTATGATCCATTTATTAATGATCTTATTTTGTAAAAAGATTTAAATTTAAGTTATATTTGAACCAAACTCAGATATGTAATAATGACCATATTAGAGTATTTGATGAAGGATTTTCTATGAACTTATATTTTTAGTTATATTTGTATGCTCATATTGAGTTTTGATTTATGAGATAAAAAATATTTTTATATATTTTAATATCATGTTAGGGATTATATTAGGCGTAACAGAATGTATAGTAGGCTTACTACGAGTTCTAACAACTTTAAATAGATCTGAATTCTAGTATTTGGTGGCGGCCCTGTTTTCGGATCGTTACAAATCTTTTTGACCCACCGCTATTGGCATTGAAACCAACAACAATAATCGCTATTGACACTGAATCCACGAATGCCAAAGAAACAATGTCAATTATTAGCTTACATGTCAATGCCCAAAAAGAAAATCAACATCGGCCCGTCAAGAATATAGAAGAAAAGCCAAACCACAAGAGCATTATAAAAGGATACCATCACAATTTGCTCAACTGACAAGGATCAACAAGTACAATCTCAGACGCATCGGCAAGCACCATCAGGGAGAAAAAGCAATACCATGATATTTTTATTCTGTAGTAGTCATGGAGGGGTCAACCTGAAGCAAAAACACTCCGACACCTAAACAATACTACTCATCAACAACCTTTAATAGTAACCAATGAGAGTAAAATCAGCACAAGTCCAACAAATAGATCCTTCATACCAATAACCTCACCATAATAGCAGCAGATCCATAGAAGATAAGATTATCCAAACCATCGGCCGAAAGAGTAACCAAAGTGAAGCATACCCCTCAACCAAAATAAAAATAGTCAAATTGTCCCTAGCTCATGCTCTATGTCGCTTTCCCTTTCCCTCTTTGCAGTTAATTTTTAAAAAAATAAAATTAACAAAATGAAAGTGATAGGAAAGCATAGGTGTTGGAATATCTTCTGATTGATTCTTCAAAATGAAAAACCAAATTAAATTAACAAAATGATTGATTCGATTTCAAATTAAATTAACAAAATGATTGATTCGATTCAATCTTATACTATGATTAGATTCAGTTATTATAGTTTGAAAAAATCAATTGTTTAATTAATACGATTAGGTTAATATGAACTCACTAAATACTGTGTCCCACACACATCTCCAACCAAACAAAAAAAAATTAATTTCCCACACCCACTTGTATTTAGTAGTTAGATACGGCAAAGCTTTTCAAATCATGGGGTTCCTCAGTCCAACTTTGCATTTTCTTAAAGACTAAATTATTAGATTCTTCAATTTTATCAAATTAACTATTTAGTTTTTATTTCTAACTTATTCAATTAATAAAATATTAATCAACTTATTTTAACATTAAATATTTATATTATTTAATTCTTATAATTTAACTATATCTTATTTAGTTCTTCCAACCATGTTAAAATTAAAATAAGTTTATTAATTTTTTCTTAATAAAAATAAAAAAAAATATTTTAATTGAGATAAATATATTTTAAATAAAATGTAATTGTCTTCCATATTTCTCTGACATACATATTCAAGATAGAGAAATAGGTGAATTAATATAAAGAAAACAAATACAAATCCAAGCCAATTAAAAAGCCTTAAATAAAAGTCAAATGTGCACTATCATATTCCGGTTTATCAATCTAGAAGGTATAAAAAGTGTATTATATTTGCATCATCTAAAAACAGATGTCAATAAATCTAATTCCCATAAGGAAAAATTACTTTTTAACCCCTGAGATTTAACGTAATTAACACTTATGTCCCTCTATTTTGGCGACCCAACACTTAAATCCCTCACTTTCTCTTTCGTCCAAATTCGTAGTCCTTCCGTCCATTTAAACCGTTTGGTCAAAGAATCAAAGGTGAGATATGATAATTTTTTCCAAATATACCCTTTTTTTAATGTGAAATTCCAGAAGAAGAAGAAGAAGAAGAAGAAGAAGAAGAAGTTGCAGAAAGGGTAGGAAGAAGAAGAAGAAGAAGAAGAAGAAGAAGAAGAAGAAGAAAAGGGTTAATTTTGTCAATTCACATGTCCCAAACGGCTATTTTGGACGGAAGGACTACGAATTCGGACAAAAAAGAAAGTGAGGGACTTAAGTGTTGGGTCGCCAAAATAGAGAGACAGAAGTGTTAATTACGTTAAATCTCAGGAACTACAAAATAATTTTTCCTTCCCATAAAGGAAATAAAAATTACAAGGTCAAAATCAACCAGCAACATCAAATGAAAATTCAGGCACAAGTCATGATGTCAGAAAAGAAAAAGCCATATCAGTGGCAGATTACTTACGGCTGCATTTGCGTGGGTGCAGGAAGTTGTTAAAATAGGTTAGAGATTTTAAATTTATTATTATTACAGACAATTTCTAACATAATTTATCAAATTGAATAAAAAAATTTTAAATTTTAAATAAATTTTTTAATTTTTTTTATAATTATAGCCAACTTTTAAAAGAACTTTTATTAATTTTAAATTAGTGCAACTCTTATACAATAAGTTATTTATTTATTTTTTTAAATATTTAATTAAATATATATAATCAATTCTTTTAACTCTAATTAACCATTTAATCTAAAAGTATTTTACTCTTATTATTTCTATCTTCAATTTGAAATATGAAATCTCCATCTTGAATGGATTTCTAATTTTAAATTAGAGATTTTAAAATTTAAATTAGGGATTAATAGAACAAAACTTAAATAATTTTAAAAGTATAAAGTTAATTAGATGATAAGAATTTTCCACTTTAAATGAATATCTAAATTTAACTAATTTTAAATTAAAATTTTTAAAATTTAAATTAGAGATTAATACAACAAAAATTGTTTAAAAATATATTGTTAATTAGATTATAAGAATTCTCTTTTGAATGAATTTCTAAATCTAATTAATTTTATATTAGGGTTTTAAAATTTAAATTAGAGATTAAGACAATAAAAGTTAATTGTTTTTAAAGTATATTGATGATCTGAGATCCAATAGAATAGGGTTTTACCAGGGTTTTTCTATTACAGAATAAGGCTTAAACTTTCTGAGGAGGGGACTCCTCTTTTATACATTGCCTTGCTTGCTGGTGACGTGTAAAGGTCTCTCCAGGATTGGGCCACGCGTCTCTGCCATGCGGATTCGGAAGTACTGGGGTATCAGCCGCCTGCTCCATGCGTAACGGCCTCTGATTCTCCCCGTGCGTACGTTCGAGCGGATCTGCCAGGTTGTCTGGTGAATATTTTTCTGGATCCTGGGCTGGACCGAGAGTTGGGCCGGATACTAAGCCTGAGTGGAGAGGACTTGCTCCATGCGGACCGGGCCGGCTTGAGTGAGGAAGATGGGTCGAGCCCGGCCTTGAAGGTTGGATGAGCCAGGCTTGTTATGTATATCAGGTGTGTGGGCCTCTACGTCATGGGCCTTGGGCTGTGATCAAGCCCCTGGTCTGGGGTGAAGGAATCCAGCAGTCATCAATTGCCCCTTCACCTTCTCGGCAGTTATTGCTCCAACTGCCGAGGGGGTGAATACCAAGAACTATTATGATCGCGTCTGTTCGGGTTCAGGTGCCTTAATAACATCCTTTCATCTTTCAGTCGTTGCGCAGTTTCTGAATTCTATCTGCTCTTTCCTCTTTCTGTCTTTTCTCTATTCTTCTTGTCCTCTGCCGCCTTTACTTTCTTGTCGTCATTATCTGGACATCTCCTTTCTTTCCTTTTCTGTGAATATCTTTTAGAAATCTGACACCATTAGCTTAGAGTCTAGTGTAGCTCTGCCCTGTGCTAAGTCCTCAGGCTCCGAGTATATATCGGTGCCAGCTTTTCTTCATTCGTGAGCCTTCTGTTGAAGCGAGAAATTCTTGTTTTATCTGTGACAGGTCTATCCGACGCCTTCTTCAAACAGATTGCCTTGTGCCCCAGAGGTTTGCCGTGATTGTGCTCTTATCATCTTAAGGGAGAACTGTTTCTGACTTGTCCCTGTTTTGAAACTTTTTGCAGTTCCTGAAATAAAAATGGGTCAGTTCAAAATTCTTGAAAATTTGATGTTACCTCTAAGGCGTTTGGATGGTGCATTGAAGATCCTTCGGGTATGGCAGTCGAAGGGTGGGACCATTCGGCAAGCTGCTGAAACTGCTTTACCCAGGTCGTCTGGCCGGCCTCCTCCTCTGCTTGTTGTCCGGGCTCCAGAGAAGTTCTGGGCTGTTGAGGGGTTCGCTCTAACTTCGCCTTTTTCCGCAGAGAAACAGGGAATTTCCTCGATGCCCATGTTGTCCTCTTTTGATATAAATGGGAGTGGTGCCGGTGCTCAGCTTGTTGTTCTTTTTGATGTGAAGTACCAGTATTATTATTCCCTTTGGTGTGAAGTACCAGTATTACGTGAGACTGAGATCTGCTGCACTCAGTCAGGTCTCCAGCGATTTCTTCGAATGTGTACTTCGCGACCTCTTCGGGGCCGTAGCCTCGAAGACTTATGTTTTTCATGTGTGGTGCACAGTCGGCATACAATATCTGAGCTTGTTCGAATGTACCGTGCATGACACTCGGGCAACCGAACGTTTGCCCCGGGGGACAGTGAGAAATGCTTATGGGAATCAACTTGTTCAGTTCCCCTATAATAGCGGGACAGATCTTGGCCTTTTCTGCCAAACTCACATTCCGAGCTGTGAGAATTCCTCCGGGCTGAAGACCAGAGTAGTAGGATAGGTGATAACGATGTAATCGTAGATGATGATGTATGTGGTTATGTAAATCCTTTAAGGATAGTCTTTCATCCCGTAGTGTAAGCCTTTGTAACGTGCTGTAATGTACTTTTCTTTTAATGAAGTTCTTGTTCTGCTCTCATGCTTAAGCTGTTCTTCTTTTATCATGTGTGAAATACTTTAGATTGCTCGCCTTATAATTTTAACCAATTGAGCTCTATCCTGCTTTTTTCCCGAGCTGATCTAACCTATCTGCGAGCTCTGATGAGTTGAACTCCGGATCCACTTAGCCAACTGGGCTTTCAAGTTTCCGAACTGGACTGTCTGACCGACCTGTGAGATCGGTCTTTACTCCGATGAATTGAGCTTTGAGTCTCCTTCGTCCGGCCGGGCTCTCAGGTCATGTTGTCCGAGCTGGACTGACCGACCCGAGAGTTCTGTCTTTGCTTAGTGAAATGAGCTCTGAGTTTCCTTTAGCTGGCCGAGCTCCCAAGTCATGCTGTCCGAGCTGGACTAATCCAACCTCTAAGCTCGGCTTCTGATGAGTTAAACTCTAAACTCTAAGCTCTCAGCTCAGTATGGATCCGAGGTATCCTTGTCGTCTCTTTCCGATCTCGTAACCCTTGTTTTAACAACAAGTCAAATCTTATATGTATTCTACGTGATGAGTAGGTCTAACCTTTATCATGCTTTCATCTGCTTGCATCTTTGAGTTTTTCCTTCTATTTCCTTGATACTTACCACGGATGTGGTGAAGTGGTGAATCTTGTGGGTTAAGTTGTCTTGGCTGGAAATCAGGTCCGAACAAGTTGGACTTGCCTGGGCTTTTAAGTGATGGGCCTGGCCCTTGATAGATGTAGACAAGCCCAGCGATCATCCTTTTGCCCCTTTACCTTCTCTCCGGTTATTACTTAACCGTTGAGAGGGTAAACTTCGAGAGCAATTAATGGTCGCACCGCTCCAAGACAAAACTGTTCAGATCAACATTCCGTCTCATCATTGCCTTTCATTTCGAATTCTTTCTGTCTTCCGAAGAAATTAGCTCTCTTCTGCTCTCTGTCTCCCTGCAACTCCTTCTGCTTTTCTCACCTTATTGCATTTTCAGGTACGCTTCCTTGTTCTTCCATGGCAAGTTTAAAGCTTCCTGATGTTTTTGACCTTGAGTCGCATATTACACCTTCCAACATAACTAATCACATTTCCCGGAGGCTTTTAGATACTCCGTTGTATCTTATTCGAGCACCTCTTCCAAATGAGAGGATAGTTCTTCCTTACCCTCGCCCTCCTGGTTTGGTGGATCCCCAAGAGGTTCGTAGCATAGTGTTTTTCCTGAAGCAGAGAGAATTTGGTCTACCGTTACCTTTTACCCCTTTCTTTGTTGAGGTCTTTGAATACTTTGGGGTAACTCCTCGAATGTTATCCCCAAATTCCATTTTATTCATGTCCTGTTTCGAGTCTATCTGTCTAGGTTGGGGTTTCGCACCTACGGCCTGTCTGTTTGTCACTTTTTTCCGCCTGGTTAGGGCGAAGCAAAACTTCTATTACTTTTTCCCTCGTAATGGGCTGTCTCTTCTTACGGGCTACAAGGATTCTATAAAGGGATGGGTAGAGAATTTCCTTGTGGCCGAGTTAAAACTAGGGTCCTACCGATCGTGGGATGTGGACCTAAGGTGGGGGGAGATCTATCCGGGCTGCAACGATCTGCCCGAATTGAGTCTTATTGAGCAGGTTGGGCTGCTTCGGCTGACTTCCGTTGAGAGGAAGTATGATGTCGAGAAGTGTATGTTTGCGTTCAACCTTAGGGATATCCGGGACACGGGTATAGTGCTTTGTCCGGGTATTTTGTTTTTTCTTTGCTCATAACATCAGGAAGTATGCTGACTCTTTATAACTTCGTGTTTCTTGCAGCTTCTGAGGTTAGAATGGATGGCGTCAAATTCCCCAAGAATTTTGACCTGTCTCGGGAGAACATGCATGCAATTTTTGACGCCTTTGGGGATGGGCGTTCTGTAACTGAGATTGCTGCAGAGCTGGCTCAGGCCGCTTCCTCCAAGAAGGTCAGCCGACCTCCCGTCAAAACTTCTTCTCGAACTTCCAAGCCGAGCTCTCGCAGCATCAAATCAGCTCAGTCATCTAGCCATGGTGGGTCGAGCTCAACCTCGACGCCTGCTGAAGGATCTAGATCCGTTCCAGCCTCCTCAGAGGTCGTGGGGGGAACTTCCCTAGCTATTGTGGAGCAGACCCAAGCTACTGAACAAGGGGGGCAGGGTGCCGTCCATTCTACTGAGGGGGTGTTAGGGGGGGAATTTAAGTCCCCTGTTGAAGACAAGGAGACCTCTGGAACAGGGATGGAGATCATCCTCCTAGAGGATCAAAGCCCAGAGGTTTCTGGTGAAGGTGCCCCTGCCCCTGTGAGGATTGAGCCTGAGGGATCTGAGGGTGTCCCCTCAAAGACCGGGGGCAAGCGTCCGACCCCTTCTGGAACGCCTGTCCCATCTCCTGCTCATAAGAAATCCAAGACTGCTGCGGGTCCTTCCCCACCTCTTTCTACCATTGGGAAGGGGAAGGGTGTTTCTTCTATTCCTTCGTCGTTCCCTATTGACAGCATTCTGGACCTGTCAAGCATTTCCTCTGAGTCTCCGGCCTCTGCTGTTGCCGCACTTCTCCGGGAGCGGATGTTCGGCGGGATAACAGAGGCTTCGGATCCTCGTCTTCTGGCCCTGACTGGTTACTTGGCCAGTTCTACCAAGGAGCAGGTGTCCTTCCAATCTCGCTCTCGTGAGGAGCTCGGATCTACGATTGGAGAAATGCTTCTGATGGTAAGTTATTATTTCTTTTTCTTTTCACTTCTCTTTGAGTTTGCTTTGTTTCTTTTCTTGACAATTGTTCTTCCGTACTAGATGTTAGGCCTGGTTATGGAGGTGGATGCCCGTGACCTCTCTCTTCGGGAGTCCATGGACCGCCGGATCGAAGAAGCGCGCCGTGATGAAAACCTGACTGCCACCAGCGACGCGAGGGGCCACCTGGCAACCGCCCGGGAGCAGATCCAGTCTCTCCAGGTGGAGTTACATTCTGCGCTGGAGGCCTCTAAAAAAGCTGAGGACAGAGCGTTTGAGGCGGCAGAGCATAACAAATCCCTGGAATCAGAGCTGTCTCGTACTCGCAGGGTTCTCCAGGAGTCTGATGAGAGGGCAGCTGAAGTGGAAGCTCGTTGTGTAGAGGTTGTAAAACAGCTGTCCTCTATGACAACGGCCCTTCAGGAGAGGGATGAGGCTGTTGGCCAAAAAGCCGAGGTCCAGCGCCAACATGAGGCCTTAAAGGCTGATTTTGAGGGGCTTCAAGCTCACCTGAATGAGGTGAAGGCTCAGAGGGAAAGTGCCCTAGCCCGGGTGGAGGTCCTTGAGCAGGAATTGGGCACAAGTTCTGAACGTATCAAAGATCTGTCTTCATCGGCTGAAGAGTTCAACCTTCGCCAACAACAGCTGAAAAATGAAGTCAAGGCTTTGGAACGTAAATGTTTAGCCCTGCTTGAGGTGGTGAAGTATGTCGAAGGGAAGGCTCAGCTGAAGCGTGAACAGTATATAGCGGAGTATCAGGAGTCTGATGAGCTGAAGGTTAAAATTGATCAGGCCTGTGAAGCTCATCTTCAGGACTACAAAGACTCTTCTGAGTTTGAGGAATTTGTAGCCGAGGCTTGTGAAGAACATCTTGATGAGTATAAAGCTTCTAGTGAAATGAAACAGGCTATCATTGATAAGGCCTACCGCATGTATGTAACTGGCTACAATCGCGGTTTAAGAGAAGCTAGACAGGCTCCTGATATTCCTTTAGCCAAGCTTCGTAGGCGCGAAGTGGATTCAGATGGCGAGTCAGTGCTATATGGGGAGGATGATTTCCCTTTGCCCCGAGGAGATTCTCGGAGGAACATAGACCGGCTAGCTGAGTCTTCATCAGGGGAATCCGAGATAGGGTCAGAGGAGGATGATCCTGATTCTGAAAAAGACGGCCTCCACCTTGGGTCAGAAGTTGCCCCTACTATTAATGTTGAGAGCTCTGGCCCAAGGGACACCGAGCTTCCTTCGGAGGTGGCTGTAAATAGAGATAATGCAGGCGAGGGTGTTCTTACTGATGTAAGTCCTTTAAGGACTATTTATCCGCCTGCCTCGCCGGAGGGATAAATTGTAATAGCTATTAATGAAATATTAGTTTCCTTCTTGTTTTTCATATTTCTTGACATTTATCTCTACTTTTCGTATTCGTGATGTAAACTACATATTTTCATTCATAAGCTCTGAATTAATCTTAAGTTGTGAGCTTAGCTCTCAGCTGATAGTCTGAGAGATCAAATCTTATACCGTTTTAATGGCAACTATCATGTCAGTTTTTGGTTTTTAGTTCTTCGTTCTTGGTTGTGACTTCGTATATTTGTTCCGGATAAACTGATTTAGGCTTTGATTATAGCCTTTTTATCCTCCTAAGGATTTTACGAGTCTGTCTATGGAGGGAGCTCGGCCTTTCTCTTTGGCCTTCGTATCTTGATCCTTTAAGGATATGAGTCTATCCGAGCTGAGAGCTCGGTCTTGGGCCTTTGTGAATATTGGTCTGGGCTGAGAGCTCAACCTTGAGTTTTGTAAGAATATAAGTCTATCCGAGCTGGGAGCTCGGCCCCCCCCCCCCTTTTTTTTTTTTTTTTTTTTTTTTTTTTTTTTTTTTTTTTACAGCTCTGGGCTCTTCTCTTTCCGAGGTCGGAATTGGATTTTATAAGTTGTTCCTGTGGAGAAATTTTTCCTTTCGGGAGGCTCTTAAGTCCTTCACCGACCTAGGAGATCTTACGGGATCCTGTTTTTGTTTGGATTTCCGGGACGACCTCGACGCCTCGCCGGTTGTTTTTGACTTCAGGAGATCTTACGGGATCCTGTTTTTCTTTGGATTTCCGGGACGACCTCGGGGCCTCGCCGGTTGTTTTTGACTTCAGGAGATCTTACGGGATCCTGTTTTTCTTTGAATTTCCGGGACGACCTCGGGGCCTCGCCGGTTGTTTTTGACTTCAGGAGATCTTACGGGATCCTGTTTTTCTTTGAATTTCCGGGACGACCTCGGGGCCTCGCCGGTTGTTTTTGACTTCAGGAGATCTTACGGGATCCTGTTTTTCTTTGAATTTCCGGGACGACCTCGGGGTCTCGCCGGTTGTTTTTTGTTTCCAGGAGATCTTACGGGATCCTGTTTTTCTTTGGATTTCCGGGACGACCTCGGGGCCTCGCCGGTTGTTTTTGACTTCAGGAGATCTTACGGGATCCTGTTTTTCTTTGGATTTCCGGGACGACCTCGGGGCCTCGCCGGTTGTTTTTGACTTCAGGAGATCTTACGGGATCCTGTTTTTCTTTGGATTTCCGGGACGACCTCGGGGCCTCGCCGGTTGTTTTTGACTTTAGGAGATCTTACGGGATCCTGTTTTTCTTTGGATTTCTGGGACGACCTCGGGGCCTCGCCGGTTGTTTTTGACTTCAGGAGATCTTACGGGATCCTGTTTTTCTTTGGATTTCCGGGACGACCTCGGGGCCTCGCCGGTTGTTTTTTGTTCCCAGGAGATCTTACGGGATCCTGTTTTTTTTGGATTTCCGGGACGACCTCGGGGCCTCGCCGGTTGTTTTTGACTTCAGGAGATCTTAAGGGATCCTGTTTTTCTTTGGATTTCCGGGACGACCTCGGGGCCTCGCCGGTTGTTTTTGACTTCAGGAGATCTTACGGGATCCTGTTTTTCTTTGGATTTCCGGGACGACCTCGGGGCCTCGCCGGTTGTTTTTGCCTTCAGGAGATCTTACGGGATCCTGTTTTTCTTTGGATTTCCGGGACGACCTCGGGGCCTCGCCGGTTTTTTTGTTTTGACTTCAGGAGATCTTACGGGATCCTGTTTTTCTTTGAATTTCCGGGACGACCTCGGGGCCTCGCCGGTTGTTTTTGACTTCAGGAGATCTTACGGGATCCTGTTTTTCTTTGGATTTCCGGGACGACCTCGGGGCCTCGCCGGTTGTTTTGACTTCAGGAGATCTTACGGGATCCTGTTTTTCTTTGGATTTCCGGGACGACCTCGGGGCCTCGCCGGTTGTTTTTGACTTCAGGAGATCTTACGGGATTCTGTTTTTCTTTGGATTTCCGGGACGACCTCGGGGCCTCGCCGGTTTTTTTTGACTTCAGGAGATCTTACGGGATCCTATTTTTCTTTGGATTTCCGGGACGACCTCGGGGCCTCGCCGGTTGTTTTTGACTTCAGGAGATCTTACGGGATCCTGTTTTGCTTTGAATTTCCGGGACGACCTCGGGGCCTCGCCGGTTGTTTTTGACTTCAGGAGATCTTACGGGATCCTGTTTTGCTTTGAATTTCCGGGACGACCTCGGGGCCTCGCCGGTTGTTTTTGACTTCAGGAGATCTTACGGGATCCTGTTTTTCTTTGAATTTCCGGGACGACCTTGGGGCCTCGCCGGTTGTTTGTACAAAATTCAGGCTTATTGGCCTTACTGTCGCTTCGTCATCTCAGCTGGTTTTGTGCCTGGCTGAGGCCTTGTTTCATGTAGAACGTTATTCATAAAGATAATCACATTGTATAAACGATCTTTATTTTCTCATGTCTGTCAAAATACAACGTTTTTCTTTACGAATATTTCAAGGAAAATACCTTTTTAGGTGCTGGATGTTCCAAGCGTGGGGCTCGGGGTTTCCTTGCATATCTTCGATTCGGTATACCCCGGGCTTAACTACTTTTGTCACCTTGAATGGACCTTCCCAGGTCGGTGCTAGCTTGCCTGCGGCTGCTCTTTTTCCTGTAGCTTCCAGGTTTCTTAAAGTCAGGTCTCCCACCTTCAAGATTCTTTCTCTGACCTTTTGATTGTAATATCTTGCCGCTCGTTGTTGATAAGCAGCAGTTCGGACTTGGGCTTCTTCCCTAACTTCCTCAAGAGCATCTAGGTTGCTTCTTAATTTGTCCCCATTAGCGTTCTCACTAACGAATTGAACTCGATGAGTGGGGATCTGCAACTCAACTGGGACTACAGCCTCTGTGCCATAAGCAAGTGCAAACGGGGTTTCTTGAGTGGGCGCTCTAGGAGTGGTTCGGAGTGCCCATAGAGTGCTATTGAGTTCTTCTGCCCAATTCTCCTTTGCGCCATCCAGCCGTTTCTTTAATCCTTGAAGGATAGCTCTATTAGTGACTTCCGTTTGGCCATTAGTCTGAGGGTGAGCCACGGAGGAGAACTTATGCCATATGCCCATGTTCGTCGTAAAGGCTCTGAAAGTGCTGCAGTCAAATTGTCTGCCGTTGTCTGAGATAAGTACTCTTGGTATGCCAAATCTGCAAATGATATGTCCCCATACGAAATCTATCATCTTGCGAGCTGTGATTGTGGCTATTGCTTCTGCCTCTGGCCATTTCGAGAAATATTCCACAGCCACCACTACGAATTTCCTTTGCCCCGTGGTCTTGGGGAAAGGTCCCAGGATGTCAATTCCCCATTGTGAGAAAGGCCATGGACTGGATATGCTTGCTTGAGGAGTGGCAGGGGTCCTGATGGTATTAGCAAATCTCTGACATACGTCACACCTCCGGACAAACTCCTCTGCTTCTTTTTTAACAGTGGGCCAGTAGTATCCTTGCCTGAATATTTTGTTGGCTAATGTCCCTGCTCCCTCGTGAGCCCCACATAGGCCTCTATGTATTTCCTCCATTACCTTTGCAGCTTCTTCCGGACTCACACACCGGAGCCATGGGCTGGACTTCCCTTTTCTGTATAAAGTTCCCCTTATTACTTGGTAATTGGCAGCTCGAGCTGCTATCTTTTTGGCTTCAACTGTATCTTTGGGGAGTTCGCCCTTTTCCAAGTATCTCAGGTATGGAGTCATCCAAGTTGGGCCCTGCTCCACCTGCAGTACTGCGTTTGTCTTCTTGAAAGCAGGTGTGCTGACATGCTGTATGTATACTTCATCAGGGAGCTGCTCTAACTCTTCTTTGGTCAGTCGACTAAGCAGGTCTGCCTCCTCATTTTCATCTCGAGGTATCCTCTGAAATCTCGTAATAACTCCTCGGCTTGTGAGGTCGGCTTCCACAGTTTTTACTTTATCAAGATAACTCTGCATGATGGGATCTCTGGCCTGATATACTCCCGTCACCTGGTTGATTACCAGCTGAGAGTCACTATTTACTTCGAGGTCGGTTACCCCTATTTCCAAAGCTACCAACATTCCGTTCACCAAGGCTTCATATTCGGCCACATTATTAGAAGCTTTGAATTCTAGCCGTAAGGCATAACATACTTTAAAGCCCTCCGGCCCCTTAAGTATTATCCCAGCGCCACTGCCCTCAGAGCCTGATGCTCCGTCTACATATAGCTTCTAGCTGGACTCTTGGGAAAGCTCTCCCTCTCCTTCTTTTCTTGGTATCTCCGAGGATGATCCTTCCTTCTCCTCGTTGAATGAGCATTCTGCTATGAAGTCAGCCAGCGCTTGAGATTTTATAGCTGTCCGAGGTCGGTACTCCAGACAGTAAGGGCTGATTTCCACGGACCATGCTAACATCCGTCCTGAAGTTTCCGGCCTACGTATGATCTTCTTTAAAGGTTGGTCCGTCATCACAACTCCTTGGTGGCCTTCCAGATAAACTTTGAATTTCCGGACTGCTAACAACAAGGCATACGCCAATTTTTCAATGTTTGAGTATCTGACCTCAGTGTCTCTGAGTACCTTGCTGACGTAGAAAACAGGTTTCTGCTCCCCTTCTTCCACTCTTACTAGTACTGCGCTGACTGCTTGCTCTGAGGCTGCTAAGTATATCAGGAGTTCTTCCCCTTTTATGGGGCTGCTGAGCACGTGAGGCGAGCTGAGGTATTCCTTAAGCTCTGTGAAGGCTTTTTGGCAGTCTTCTGTCCATTCAAAATTCGGGACCTTCCTCAATTTTTTGAAGAATGGCAAACACTTTTCTGCCGACCTTGACATAAATCGGTGAAGCGCCACCACTCTCCCGGTTAATCTCTGTACGTCCCTTACACAGGTCGGCTCTGGCATATTTAATATGGCTTCCACCTTCTCCGGATTGGGCTCAATGCCTTTTCCACTCACCATGTATCCTAAGAACTTTCCTCCCCGGATGAAGAAAGCACACTTTGCTGGATTCAACTTCATCCTGTATTGATCTAATACCCCAAATATCTCCTTTAAATCCGTTATGTGTTGTTGAAAAGTTGAACTTTTAACCACCATGTCATCCACATACACTTCTACATTCCTACCGATCTGGTTCTTAAAGATTTTATTCATTAGTCGTTGGTAAGTTGCCCCGGCGTTTCTTAATCCGAAGGGCATAGCTCTGTAGCAGTAAGTCCCGTCTTCAGTTATAAATGAGGTCTTCTCCTCATCCGTCTTTTCCATTGGGATTTGGTGGTAACCAGACATAGCATCCAAAGAAGACATATAATCAAAACCGGCCGTTGAGTCGACCATCTTATTAATATCGGGGAGGGGGTAACAATCTTTAGGGCAGGCCTTATTCAGGTCGGTAAAATCTATACACATCCTGTATTTGCCATTGGCTTTTTTGACTAACACAGGATTGGCCAACCACTGTGGGTACATAACTTCCCTAATAAAACCTGCCTCTTCTAGCTTCTGCACTTCCTCCTGGGTGGCCTGCTGCTTTTCTCTTCCCACTACTCTCTTCTTCTGCTTTACAGGCTTGGCCTCGGGGAGGACATTCAATCGGTGTGTCATCACTTTGGGGTCAATTCCCGGCATGTCTGAGGGCTTCCATGCGAAGGTCGGCGAGTGACTTCGGATCAGGGCCATGGCTTCACCTTTTTGTTCTTTGGTGAGGCCGGCATTGAGACTGAAGACCTTACTCGCTTCTTCTTCTGATAGAGAGAAGGTCTCCAGCTCTCCTACGGGTTCTGTCCGGGCTTCCTTTGTCTCATCCCTGACCTCCAAAACTTCCGAATCAAGCGCTTCTCCGGTTGAGTTCGGTTCTGTCACTGTGGCCAAGTATACTGCCCTTGCTTCTTCCTGGCTGCCCCGGACCATTCCCACTCCTCCTTCCGTTGGGAACTTGAGTGCTAGATACCTGATGCTAGTGACAGCTTCGAAGTTGAACAACGCCGGCCTCCCCAAAATCGCATTGTAGCTTAGTGGGAGTTTGACCACCAAAAACATCTCATGATGGGTGCGAGCCCTGGGTGCTTCTCCCAAGGTAAGGGCCAACTTCACCTTCCCTTCCACAAGTACCGGTGCTCCTCCTATCCCTTTGATGGGTGACTGGTCCCGAACCAGCTGTTCCTCTGGGATTCCCATCTGCTGGAAAACCCGATATGGCAATAAATTGACCTTACTCCCATCATCCACCAGAACCTTCTTCACCCGAAAATTATGAATGACTGCTTCAATGACAAGCGCGTCATCATGGGGCATCTGAATGCCCTGTGCATCCTCCGAAGAGAAAGCGATGGTCATGGGAGAGTGTTCAACGATCTGCATAACCTCGCCATTGCTGGTCTCCCCTTCCCGGTTTCTCTTCTTTCCTCGACGGTTCATCCGTCCTCCAGTTCCTCCAACAATCATATTAATAGTCCCACTGGACCCATCATTCACTGGTCCAGCTCCAGTTCTCCTGGGCATCTGGGCTGCCGGACCGGGTTGAGGCCTCTGCCCCTCTGGTTTCTTCACAAAATTTTTGAGATGCCCCCTTTTTATCAATCTTTCAATCTCCGCGATTAACTGAAAACAGTTATTTGTATCGTGGCCATGCGTCCGGTGGTATTGACAATACTTGTCAGGATTCCTCTGATCTGCTTCCGACTTCAAAGGTGTGGGCCACTGGAGAAACTCCTTATCCTGGACAGCCATGAGCACTTCGGCTCTGGACGCATTTAATGGAGTCGGTTTCTCCGGGACCCAAGGAGGGAGCACTCTTGGTTCGAGAACCCGAGGAGGAGGAGGCCTTTGATCCCTTCTTTCCCAGGCCTGCTTGTACGGCTCAGGCCTCTTTCCACGCTTCTTCTCGTGTTTCTCCGACCTCCCTTCCTCCGGGGCCTTCTCTTTTCCTTCCACCCCTTTGGCAAATCTACTCGTTACTAAGGCGTCATCCTGCCTTATATACTTTTCTGCCCTTATCATCAACTCGGCCAGTGAGGTCGGAGGTTTCCTGCTCAGAGAGCCAAAGAACTCGGCAGAGGTTGTTCCCTTTTGCATGGCCTCTACCGCCCTTCCTTCGTCAAGCTCGGGAATCTGCAGGGCCTCCGTATTGAAACGGGCGACATACTCTCTAAGGGATTCACCAGCTTTTTGTCTCACTGTTTCCAGATAGCTCGTCTTCCTATCTGCTGGCACCCCGGCTACGAACCGGCTAATGAAGCGGGTGGCCAGATCTCCGAAACTTTGAATGCTTTCGGCCTCCAGGCTGTTGAACCACGCCCTCGCTGGTCCCGAGAGCGTTGTTGGGAACACCTTGCACATCAGAGCATCTGACAGAGTTTGCAACTCCATGAAGGTCTTATAGTTCATGACATGCTCTCTCGGGTTACCGGCCCCATTATAGGCCGCCATCGGCGGCATCATAAACTTTTTGGGAACGGTCTCCTGCTGCATTAACTTTGAGAAGGGAGAAGAAGTAGGCAAGGAGGTTTGACTCTGATCTTTCTTACCTAGCTCGGCTATGAGCTGCTCCTTCAACCTTTTCAGCTTTTGGTTCATTTTCTCGTCTTCCGGGCTGGATCTTTTGCCCAAACTACATTCTTCCTCCTCTGTTTCAGTTCCCGTTTCCCTGGTTGTTTCAGCAGAATAGTCATTCACCTCTTCATTTTCTATCCACTCTCTTGCCCTTCTCCCATGGATTCGGGCCTCCGGTTCTTCCTCTTCTCTGGCATTGTGGTTGTTAGTTTGGAGGCGGGCAGAGGTAGGTTGGGGTTCATCGGTTCTGGGTTCCTCCACTACTGGGAGTGCGTTTACTGGGGTGCTAAGTCCCCTTTGTTGCATTATCTGCCCCAACCAGTGGGCAGTGGTTTGTAGCTGGAGAGCCATGGTTTGAATGTCTTGGTTAGACAGGGTCATGGTGGGAGTATTCCCTGCCAGGCTTGGCGAGGGATTAAGAGAGATAGGTGTTTGGTTATTCAACGTTGTAGGGCTAGAAAAGGAGAACTGCTGCCCATCTTGGGCAGAGCTCAGGTCATTTAGAATATTAAGGTTACTGTCTTGGTGGTTTGCCATCGTGGATCTCAGTGGGTTGTGAAAGTGAAAACTCCGGTGATGAAAAGATCTCCTTCGTTTCCCACAGACGGCGCCAATTGATGATCTGAGATCCAATAGAATAGGGTTTTACCAGGGTTTTTCTATTACAGAATAAGGCTTAAACTTTCTGAGGAGGGGACTCCTCTTTTATACATTGCCTTGCTTGCTGGTGACGTGTAAAGGTCTCTCCAGGATTGGGCCACGCGTCTCTGCCATGCGGATTCAGAAGTACTGGGGTATCAGCCGCCTGCTCCATGCGTAACGGCCTCTGATTCTCCCCGTGCGTACGTTCGAGCGGATCTGCCAGGTTGTCTGGTGAATATTTTTCTGGATCCTGGGCTGGACCGAGAGTTGGGCCGGATACTAAGCCTGAGTGGAGAGGGCTTGCTCCATGCGGACCGGGCCGGCTTGAGTGAGGAAGATGGGTCGAGCCCGGCCTTGAAAGTTGGATGAGCCAGGCTTGTTATGTATATCAGGTGTGTGGGCCTCTACGTCATGGGTCTTGGGCTGTGATCAAGCCCCTGGTCTGGGGTGAAGGAATCCAGCAGTCATCATATATGATCAATTTCTTTTAAGCCAATATCACCACCACTACAATTTTCATTTGTTAGTTCTTCTTATAAAAATCTGAATTCTCTGATCTGATCACATTGATCCAAAGCCAATTAATTCTATAAAATGCCTAGAACTCGAAAACCATGAACTCCAAAAACACCGAAATGTCCTCCACCAAAACAATTATCTCTGCGCAGTCTCAGCTGCTAATTAAGCTCTATGAGCATGGCAATCTATGAATCTCTATCATCCTGCTATATTTAACACATCAGTGATGGAGATGGAGGAAAAGATGATGACCATGGAGGATCTTGAAAATTTTGTGAAGAGGAGGGAGTTCTATAAGAAAGTGGTAAAAACGTGCTACGTACTGTTTGGTCCACCAGCCACTGGGAAATCAAGCTTGATTGCTGCAATTGCAAATTATATTAAGTTTAATATATATGACTTGGAGTTTAAGACCAATTCTGAGTTGAGAAAGTTGTTGATTTCAACGAGGCTAGGTTCACGCAAGGCTGATCCGCCGTAAGTGTTAATGTGAAGGGGGAGCAGAGGCGTATGGGTTTATTTATTTGTAAATAGGGTAATATGGGTTTATTTTTTATTTATAGTGTTCTTAAAATATTGGTTTACAATTCAGGATTTGAATTTGTGGTTTCGTATTATAGATTTGATCAATTTGAAATAGTTCATCGGTGTTTTTGCTGGTTGCAATGAATATTGCTTCTTTTTGAATAAAAATATTTTGAATTTGTGTTTTTGGGTTCATTTGTTCAGGAATAGCAATTGAAAATATACAAAATTAAAAATATATAATTCGAGCCGTTGATTAAATATATATATTAAGATAACATAATTATGTTAATTTATTATAGTTTCATAATAGTGGTGTTGCTGATGTATTTGGATAGATTAAGGAATCTTGTTCCATGTGTCTGCCTCCTAGACAATTAGGAGAATAACCATATTATAATAGGAGTTGAATATTCGCAACACAATTACTTGTTGCATAAATCATTTTATGTTGATTAATTTATAAAATTTTTGGGTATAACTAATTAGAAATATTAAAAAATAGACATATATTTCTTTAATATAGCAAGAGAAAGTGAAGTCGCTGTCACGTATAAATCTAGAATTCTAAGAAGTAAAGAACTGGGGGGATTAGATATGGACTCTGCTCTTATTTTGGAAACATAAATCGACATTTTAATTAATTAATTAATTAAATTTATGGGAATATGGTTAATTGGTCCAAGCTTGAGTTCATGATGACGCACATGCATATCTTTCAACTTTCATACCAAAAAAAAGGTTATATTTTGGATCATGCGTGTGATATTTGAACACGGCAGCAAGAAATTCATAATAATAATAAGACCGACAATAACTTATAATATAATATATGAACTAAAATAAATCAAGAAAATAAAAGTCATACATTATGATCCATTTTCCGCTTTAAGAAGCCTTAAATTGAAGAAAACAGTATATACCCAAGATTATCCTTGGTCATTCTTATTTTTTCCTTCAGAATAAGTAGCGAGCGTATATAGAAATTCAGTTTAGGAGTTAATATTAAATAAATATTTTTTAATTTATTATTTTATTAAATTTTTTTATTATTATTTCAAAATTATTATTCACTTTCTTTCATTACAATAATATATAATCAACTATTATAATTTTATTTAATTTTATATTATTTTCAAATTAATCTATTATTAATTATTATTTTTTTAAATAAATATTTAAAATATTTTTTAATATTTAATATTTTTAAAATAATATAATTGAAAAGTTAATAAAATAAATTATCTTTTTTAATATGCATGAAAAATTAAAATAAACAAAAAGTATAAAATAAAAATATAAAATAAAAATATATTCAAAAAATAAATTTTTATAAAAAGTGAATAAATTATTATAAGTAAATTATAGTTATTTTCACCTATTTTTTATTTATTAAAATATATTTTTAATAATATTATTATCAGCATTTGTAAATATATCTTTCAATAAAAGTTATCCTTAAATTATTTATGATTCAATATTATAAAATCCATTTTTAATGATATTTATAATAGAAAATTTTTTTTCTCCTATAATTATATAGATAAATTTATAAAAAAATTTATTAAAATAATATAATATTTTAATATATAATTTATTATTGAAATTTAATTTTTTCTTTTAAAAATATTCTAACCCATTAAAAATTATTTTTGCATAATTTCAATTATATAAATAGATTAGTAACTAAGTGAAATAAATAAAAAAAATTATCACATAATAATAAAAATAATATATAAAAATAAATTAAATAATGAATGAATAATCTAAGAAAAAATTTAAGTGGAGATTTAAACTTGAAATTTTGAAAATAAAAAGCAAATTTTTTATATTAAAAAATAATATAGAAGATGAGAGATTAAATAGTAAAATTTTTTTGATAAATAAATTAAGGAATTTAAAATTATAAAATATACTAATAATTTAATTAAATAATTTTAACATAAAGATGAATTGGTAAGTTTTTTAAACATGTAGGGATCTAATGATAATATTTCATATTTTAAAAAAATTATTCATATACCCTTAAAAAATTTTAAAAATTTTAGAGAGTTCCATGGCCGTGAGGGGCTCCCTCCCTGATCATAAGTAATTTTTTATTACTCATTAATCTAATATATATTTCCACCGAATAATTCTTTTGTTCTCAATCATGCTGAATTTTTACTCTGAAATCAAACAAATTAAAATAATAAAAGTCAAGGGATATGTGATCCTGATTCACTTTAATATAATTGAATTAGATAATATCAATCTCTAGATTCTTTATCTTCTTTTTAATTTTTTATTATATATATTTGAAATTTATTGAATAAAAAAATTTAAATATTATCATTAATTCACAATTATATTCAATTTTAATTTTTTATTGATAAAATCAATCTTTTATATTTTTAATCCGATTAATTTAGTGAAAACACTAGATCGAACCCAAAGCCTTCCATAACATAAACCACAAGGCTTTAAGCCCTCATAAAGTTCTCAACTTTTCATTTCTCCTCAAAGCCTTCAAAAAGAAGAACTAGATCCATTTCTCATCTCCTTTCTCAACTATTTTGAGAGTTCATCTCCTCAAATACCATCTCCATTCTTATCCCTTCAAATCTCCTTTCTCCTTTCTCCTCCTTCTCTTTATCACATATCTCATATCTCTCAATCTCATGTTCTCCTTCATCTTCCTTCCTGCATGTCCCATTTGAAAAATTGAGACGGTCAAACTCAAGATCGCCTCAAATCACTGGGACTCAATGTGACTTATGGGTTCTTCTTTTGCTGCTTCTTTTTTATTTCGCATTTGTAGTATGTTTGTTTCGCTGTTTCGTTTTGACTTCACTTCGACTCAGCGTGGGTTCATTTCATCATCATTTCTTATATATATATATATATTTTAGTGTAAAGTGATGAGTTGTAAACTCATTTTTTTTTTTTTTTGAAATAGGGGTTGGGGGAGTAAACTCATCCTTTTATTATATTAATTCTGTGTTTTTAATGTATTTTTGATGTCAAAAAAAAAAGATTTTCACTTGATTTTTTTAATTTTGATCAGGTCTAAAATAAAATAAATTGAAAGGAATCGAAAGAGTCCGCTTTAGAGCTGGAATATGCCTTTGCCGAAACTGGACCCAAACTTAACCTCACAAACAATAAGGACAAATCTTTTGGCAATTATAAATATTTAGAGTATATTTTAGCCAACATAAATGTAGTTAGATATTCAAATTGATGATAATGAAGATTTTTAGATTTTATTTCTTTTGAATTTGAATTCTCATTTCTTTTAGAGGGTTTAGCCTATTTATAAGGCTGTTTTAAGAGCATAAGGCATAAAAAAAAATCAATAGAATCCATTCTTTTTTATTTTCTGTATTTTATAATGGCTCTTCGAAGTTAAAACTCTTTTTTAATTGAATGATTAATTCAGCTAAAATTTTTTATTAAATTGTGAGATCCAAAGTCATTTTATTTTCATTTTAATTTTTTATTTTCATTTTTTTTTTATTTTTCAAGGAATTTAACTTCCATTTCTATCTTCTAAAAAGTCAAGATGTCTATTGAATATTTTATTTAGATAATATTTAACTAATTAATTCAATTAAATACCTAATTATTTAATTAAATTAATACATGTAGCAATTAACATAGTTATTTGTGTTAAGAAACAAAATCTTGTAAATTGTTAATAAAGTACAAATTCTTCTTTTCTAAATGCAGTTAATTGATTAAATCTAATCAGTTGTTGGGGTTATCAATTAATCAAAGATTAATTTAATACTTTACAAATTAATTAAATACTAAATAAGAATTGGTGGAATTTATTTGCGTAAACACTTTAAAAGAACAATGAAAAATTAAGTGAATTATCAATAATCAATTGATATAATTTTTTAATTTAGATTATCTTCAACTGAATTCTTATTATTTATTATTTATTTTTTCCGATCCCTCTTAAACAATATACTCTTCCTTGCTTGGAATTAAAAGAAATAATTTTATTATAAATTTGTTTAGTATTTATAAAACTCTATTTATAAAACAATTCTTGAAAACATAAATATTTCATTATATATTTGACAATTTTGATGCATGTTAAACTTTAGTGGGAGGAAACTTGCTAATTTAATTTTTTCTTTTAAGACCAATTCTGAAAATAAAGGAATTCAATTCAATAAAAATATAGAAAAGATTGCAAAATGCTTGAGGTATGCGACCAAATTGAAGAAACAAGCCTTAACGGATGTTTCCCAAATGACATACCAAGATTTTGAGGAAGAAAACACAAAAAACTTTGAGTATTCGGGGCTAACTGAACATCTAGAAACCGCCAGCAACCTAGAAAGAGAAAAAATGATGGTTAAGGAAGAGCAACTGCTATGTATTGCCTACCCAACCTTGAATGCGTTGTTAGAACTAAGAACTATCATGATTCACATGCCACTCAAGTTCCATTGGCTAGTGAATGAAGATTCACATTGCTATTTGAAGGAATTTTATGTCATTTTCTTAAGTATGAGGCCACAAGGTTATAACTGACGAGCGAATTAGGTTAGTAGGCTTTCCTTTTGCTTTGATTGATTTCGCTAAAGATTGGCTCTACTATTTGCCTCCAGAATCAATTACCACATGGACAAATTCAAAATTTTTCCATAGAAAGATTCTTTTTAGCAACCAAAGCTTCATCCATAAGGAAAGAAATTAGTAGAATCAAGCAAAGGAAGAATGAAACGCTCTATGTGTAACGACCCGGAAACTGGATTGCTACCGGCGCTAGGGTTCAGATTGACTTAATGTTGCTGAAACCCGTAGCAAGCCTACTATACACCGTGTTACACCTGATATAATCCCCATACATGATCACACGAACAACAAAAACAAAATCATAATATGAACCAAGACTCGACTTGTGCATGCATCATATTTGAGAACATAAAACCCATACTAGAGCCCTCATCAAATGCTCCAGTATGGTCAACATAACATGCCTCAAGCTCGGTTCAAATATAAAATATACTTAAAAACTATTACATAAAAGGATCATAAAACAGGGATTACAACAAAGAATCCAGGCAAACCACAATTCTAATCTATAAATTAATACATGTCCATAGTTATACTATTACAACAAACTATACCAGCAAATCAATTGATTTCCTGAGCTAACTCTGATTCTGCAAACCTGGAGTTAGGGAAAAAAAATAAGCTACAAGAGTCTAATGAGCAAAATATTAAAAAAAACTGTTCAATAAAACATATGATCGTATGAATGCATCACAACACAAACAATTCACATCAAGATAGACTTGTCACCAGTAACCCTTTACAGATTCCAACAGTGTCCGGCCCACGACGGGTGCTTCTCAGGACTTCCTCTTAAACATAACATGTCCATAGTGCCAGGGGCATAGAATGGACAGCCTAGGTCTTTCCATATTCGTCATAAGATATCATAACATACTCGAGGATTAGTGGGTCATCCAACGTCCATCCATAATAATAATAACATATGCAATGCATTGCATATATTTGTGAACTCTAATGCAAAATAACCTAATTGTATATACGTGACATTCGTGATGCATGAGCATGCTTAAAAAGTTTGATTTCTTTAAAATAATAGATCAATTCAGTTTTACTCACCTCTAACTGATGCACAACTAATCTTGAACCAGATATCTCACTGCAAGTCTCTACGGTCTCCTAAGTCCGATCCTACACAGACGGACTTAAATGAGGGACCAAACATAACTTTACAACGCTTAAAACAACCCCCCAAGAAACCTCTAAGAACACACAAGAACACATGTAGGAAACAATTAGAAAAAGGCTGGATAGGGGACTTTCGATAGCAGGTTTGGCGGTCTAAAGTCTCTTATAGATTCGAAGGTCAAAACCTTCAGAGGTAGGTTAGGTGGCCAAATGGTTGCCTTCACAGGCAGGTTCGGCGGTCGAACCTGGGTTCTCTAGTAAGGCAGAACCCGATTCTACCCTATGCTCATAACCAAGAAATAAACCTAAACTTACATGCAACAGCCTAAAGACTACCATACACACTTAACATGCATAAGGGACCTTAAAAACTGTTCTAAACTTAACATGCATCAATAAAATCCCAAGAGAAAACCATCCATCATCAAAACTAACTCAAACTTTAAAACTTTAGAATAATCAATCATGCATGCCCTAACAACTTGTAATACTAGTTTAAAACCTTCATAAAACGTAAGAAAGGTAAGGATTGAACTTACCTCTTGAAGAACATGAGAAAACACAACAATCAAGACTTTGAGAAGAGGGAAATCGATTTCCGGAGGTCTCTAAAGGTTAAAGCTTGAAATCCAAACTCAAACATTAAAAAATGAAGTAAAAACTCAAGAATTCTCCAAGAGATTTGAAGTAATTTCAGCAAAAACGTCTGGAAAAAGGCATGGACTTACCTCTGTCCGAAAGTGGAGAAAGAGCTCTCACATTTTTGGGCTGAAGGCCTTTTATAGGTGGCTGGAGGGCTATCTTCGGCGGCCGAACTTGAAGGTTCGACGGTCGTACCTTAAAACTCCTCTAACTCTTTTTTTTTCTTTGAAAACTCACCAAGAAAACTTTCAAATTCATTTTATAAAAATTCTATTTTACCCTTCTAAATATTCTAGCTTCGAGATCCCGGATTCCGACGGAGATTCTATCGAAAAGTTGAAATTCTGATGCTGAAGTTTAACCAGGTATTACATTCTTCCCCCCTTAAAAATATTCGTCCTCGAATGTTCCACAAAGCGAGCAAGCAAAACATACACATCAAGAAGACACATAAAACCATTTAATATATTACTTTAAAAGAGATGAGGATATTGCTTAAGCATTGACTCTCGGGTCTCCCAAGTGCACTCTTCCATATTATAGTGATTATATAAAACTTTCACCATCGCAATTTTCTTATTCCTCAACTTTCTGATCTACGTGTATACGATCCGTACTGGCTGCTCAACATAGGTGAGATCTCCATATTAGGTTCACTAAGAACTTTGCTCGGATTTGACACAAATTTCCGTAACATAGAAACATGATAAACCAGATGGATTCTCTCCATGGAAATAGGTAAACCTAACTTGTAAGATACATTCCCAATCTTTTGTAAAATTTCAAAGGATCCAATGTGTTAGTATATTTGCCCTAGGCCATTATCTTGGACCTTTTTGTATGTCATTTTGTTTATTAATAAAAGATATTTTATTATCATTATTATTTATTTGCATGTTACATAATAATAATTAACATCCCTGGTTACTTATTACTATGCTGATAATAATAAAATATGACTAGTATGATTATTGATTAATAATTATGAGATGATTATGTATATGTTAATATAATTCAATAATCATAGATACTTGTTAGAGAACAAAGTATTGGATGGACCCACATTGAGATCACTATATGGGGTTATTGTCATAAATGAATCTCAAGATAGTTATGTTTTAATCCTTTGACTTGAGATTGTCATAGTTTCCAACATAAGCACTGTTATGTTTTGACATAACCAAACATTGTCTTTAATCGGATAATCATAAAGATTATGATTGAGCATAATAGAAATTATGTAGAGGATATTGAACAATCAAGATAGAATTTATCCCTCTCTTTGAGAGAGATATCTTCTGGGCCCCTCGATAAGTGAGACTGAGAAATGTATAGCCATGCTCAAATTGATAGTGTGATCAATATTATTTGATTTTATCAGTCTACTTATAGATCAAGAAATCATAAGTTTGAACATTATAAGTTTGACATTGACCATTACTTATGTTCAAACTAAATATCGTGTGACAAATGGATTAATACATGTTTTGTTTATTAGGTTTTGTCGGATTATCGATCCTCAAATTAATTGGGTAGCCATAATGTCTTGCTAGAGGCTGCTTGTAATTTATGTGACTTGTGGGACTGGGCCTATTGCCAATTAATGTGAGACTATTGGGTCACACACAAAAGAACGTCGTTGATGTGCTATGTCATATTAATGGGCTAAAAGCCCATTAGTATTGTAACGACCCGAAAATTGGACCGCTACTGGCGCTAGGATCCAGATCGGCATAAGGCCGCCGGGAACCGTAGCAAGCCTGACATATAACCTGTAAACCTGTTCAATCCCATACATGATCAACAATCATACATAAAAATTAAAACTTTCCTTTTCATCATACACCAAACTCAACCTGTGCATGCACTAAAACATAATCATAAACTTGACCCCTCTGTGGGATCTCATCAATGCCCCAATGGGCGATATACATGTGTTGAGTTGGCTAACATCTGTATCATCAAATATCTAAGATCATGCATCAACAAGGGATTACAATACTCATAGGGTCAAGCACGTCTATAACCTCATTACGCAACATACTGAAATCTCTTTCATTACATCATAGTACAAATGTCATGTCCACAATCTAACTATTACATAAACATACTTCAAAACTCTGGCTAACCTCCTGGTCTACCCTGTACCTGCACATCTGGGGTTAGGGGAGAGGGGTGAGCTACAAAGCCCAGTGAGCAGAATAATAGAAAACAATATTTAAAATCTCATGCCATTATGTAATGCAACACATCACAACTAATCACATCTCGGATGGTATTGTCACCTATAGTCCTCTACATAGTCCAACTGTGCTGGGACGTAGAATGGGTACAACCGGTCTTTCTCTTAATATAACATATCATACATACCAATGTGCCAGGGACGTAGAATGGGTACAACCTGGACTTTCTCTTACATCGTGCCAGGGACGTAGAATGGGTACAACCTGGACTTCCATACCATATCATGCCGTAACATCATCATACCATATGAGGACTAAAGGATCATCCAATAACCAATCCACATCAACATCATAAATGCAATGCAACATATTCGTGAATACTAATGCAAACAACCTACTACATCTCATGGCATTCATGATGCATGGATCATGCTCAAAATTCATATTTCATTTATTTAAAACTTAAGGTTTATTCCACTCACCTCTGGCTAGCTCTGACAAACTCTGTAGCAGCTGGCTCACTGCTGGGGTCCTCGGTTCCTTGGGTCCGAACCTACACAGGTGGACTCCAATGAGGGACCAAACATACATAAACATAACTCTAATATACTCCCCAAAAACCCCCTAAAACATCATAAAACAACTACATAAAAACATGCAAGAAATGGCTGGACAAGGCACTTTCGGCGGCAGGTTCGGCGGCCGAAAGTTCCTTAAGAGCCGAAAGTCAGGCAGGTTCGGCGGCACCTTCGGCGGCCGAAACTCCCAGACAGAGGCGAAACTCATGCATGTTCGGCGGCACCTTCGGCGGCCGAAAGTCCCAGACAGAGACGAAAGTCTCTTTTCGGGGGCAACTTCGGCAGCCGAAAGGCCTGCCTCCTCAGCCATGTTCGGCGGCCGAAAGTCCCTTCGGCTGCCGAACCTGGTTTCTGCCAAAGGGCAGAAACTTGGCTCCCTTATGCATTTGTGCCTCCAAAACTCACCAATCATGCATAAACCTATTCTACAACATGCATACACATCATACATCACACCTAGGGGTCTCAAACTATCAAATACCCCAACTACAACACTTCAAACTTGCCACATTGTTCAAAAACATAACATTTGCTTAAAAACTCATACAACCCTATACATGCCATTCTACCCCATAAAACAACTTAAAACTTACTTAAAACATACAATGAGCTTAAGATCGGCTCTTACCTCTTGAAGATCGAGAGAGAGACGACCTAAACTTGGAGATCCAAGCAAATGAGCTCCTGAGTTCCCAAAGCTCCAAAACTTGTCTTAAATGCTCAAAACTTGCAATGAGAGGTGAAAACTCAAGAAAGATGGAGGAGATTTGGAGAAAGAACACAAGATCTGGGGAGAGGGATGTCGGAAGCTAGCTGTGGCCGAAAATGGGAGAAAGCTCGCCCATTTCGGCTAAGTGACCCTTTTATAGGTGGCTGGCCAGGCCACGTTCGGGGGCCGAAAGTGCCTCCGCATGCATGCCATGTTCGGCGGCCGAACTTGGGTTTCGGCGGCCGAACCTGGGCTTCCCTCACTCATGCTTTCGGGGGCCTAACGTGCCTCCAAAACGCATGCATGTTCGGCGGCCGAACTTGACTTTCGGCGGCCGAACCTGGGTTTTCCTCCAAAGACTTTTCATGCAAAAACTCATTTAATTTTCATACTTAAAACCATGAAATACCTTAAAACATTTTATGAAAACATGTTTCTACCCTACCAGAGGCTTCCGACATCCGAGATTCCACCGGACGGTAGGAATTCCGATACCGGAGTCTAGCCGGGTATTACATTCTCCCCCCCTTAAGAACATTCATCCCCGAATGTACCTCAACTAGCACACATAGCATGGCATAAAACATAACATACATAGCACATAAACACATAGAGATCTAACCTTAAAAGAGATGAGGGTACTGCTGGAGCATAGACTCCCGTGTCTCCCAAGTGCATTACTCCAAATTGTGGTGGTTCCACAGGACTTTCACCATCGGGATTTCCTTGTTCCTTAACTTTCTGATCTGGGTGTCTAGGATCCGCACTGGCTGCTCAGCATAGGTGAGATCCTCTTGGACCTCTACATCAGGCTCACTAAGAACCTTGCTCAGATCTGACACAAACTTCCTCAACATTGAAACATGGAAAGCCGGATGGATTCTTTCCATTGAAGTAGGTAAATCCAGCTTGTACGACACATTCCCAATCTTTTGCAAGATTTCAAAGGGTCCGATGTATCGTGGGGCTAGTTTACCTTTCTTCCCAAAGCGAACCACTCCTTTCATTGGAGACACCTTGAGCAATACCAGATCCCCCTCCTGAAACTCTAACTGTCTTCTGCGGACGTCTGCATAGCTCTTCTGTCTGCTGGCAGCAGTTTTGATTCTCTCTCTGATTATGGGTACCACCCTGCTGGTGATCTCTACTAGCTTAGGCCCTGCCAAGGCCTTTTCTCCAACTTCCTCCCAGCAAACAGGTGATCTGCACTTCCTTCCGTACAAAGCTTCATATGGAGCCATTCCGATGCTAGCATGATGGCTGTTGTTGTAGGCAAACTCCATCAAAGGTAGATGCTGCCTCCAAGAACCGCCAAAGTCCAGCACACACATTCTGAGCATATCCTCGATAGTCTGGATGGTCCTTTCTGACTGTCCATCAGCCCGGGGGTGGAAGGCAGTACTGAAATCCAACCTAGTACCCATGGCATTCTGCAGACTCCGCCAAAACCTGGAGGTGAACTGGGGCCTTCTATCAGACACTATCGAAACAGGAACCCCATGCAGCCTGACGATCTCATCCACATATACCTGTGCCAACTTGTCCACAGAGTAGCCACTCCTGACAGGAATGAAGTGAGCATATTTGGTGAGTCTGTCCACAATCACCCATATGGAGTCCACTCTGTTGGACGCCGCCGGTAACCCCACTACGAAGTCCATAGCTATATTTTCCCATTTCCATTCTGGAATAGGTAGCGGGTTAAGCATTCCAGCCGGCTTCTGATGTTCCAGCTTCACCCTCTGACACACTTCGCAGGCTGACACGAACTGGGCCACTTCTTTCTTCATCGCTGGCCACCAATAAACCTTCTTCAGATCTTGATACATCTTGGTGGCTCCGGGGTGAATGCTGTATCTTGCATTATGAGCCTCCCTTATAATGTCTCCTTTTAGCCCTATGTCATCTGGTACACATAGTCTGCTCCCATAGCGGAGGATCCCCTTGCTGTCGAATCTGAACTCACTATCATTGCCTGACTGAACAGTCCTGGCAATCTTCACTAACTCCGGGTCCTCATGCTGTTTCTGAGCCACCTGCTCCAGAAACACGGGTGCAACTCTCATCTGGGCCACCAAGGCACCTGTACCAGACAACTCCATCTGTAGACCTTCCTCAATAAGCTTGTAGAACTCCTTCACCACTGGCCTCCTTTCTGCCGATATGTGGGATAGACTACCGAGTGATTTCCGGCTTAAGGAGTCTGCCACAACATTCGCCTTACCCGGATGGTACTGAATCTTGCAATCATAGTCACTCAGCAGCTCCACCCATCTCCTCTGTCTCAAATTCATATCTCTTTGACTCAGGATGTACTGCAGGCTTTTATGATCTGTGAAGATCTCACATTTTACCCCGTAGATGTAATACCCGGCTAGATTCCGGCATCGGAATCCCTACCTTCCGGCGGAATCTCCGTTGGAATATGGAATTTTGATGATGCCAGAGTCTTCTAGAGGGGTAAAATGTGATTTCTAAAATGATTTTTACTGATTTCATGGTTTTAAATGAAAAAGAAGTGAGTTTTGAAAAGAAAAGACCAAGGAGGTTTTTGCCAGGTTCGGCCGCCGAAAGTGAAGTTCGGCCGCCGAACATGAGTTGGTTTTGGGGGCGCTTTTGGCCTCCGAAAGCTATGTTTGAACAAACCAGGTTCGGCCGCCGAACCTCAAGTTCGGCCGCCGAACATGGGGGTGTTTTGCATGCATGTTAGGCCGCCGAAGGAGGTTTGGCTGGCCACCTATAAAAGCCCCTCAGACCGAAAATGGGCGAGATTTCTCCCCATTCTCGAGCTCAGGTGTGTTCATGTCCTCCTTTGGTCATTTTCATGTTTTCTCTTCATCTCCTTCATATTTTTATAAGTTCCATGGTTGTTTTGAAGAGTTTTCAAGCTTAGATCAAAGTTTTGGGAGCTTGGAGACCCAAGGAGTAGTTTCCTCCCATCTCCAAGTTAGAGCTCGCACAAACCCTCGATCTTCAAGAGGTAAGTGTGGATCTATGCTTTCTTTTACGTTTCATGAAGTTTTAAGTGAGTTTTAAGAGGTTTTGATGGTTGAGCATGGGTAGATATGCATGTTAGGGTTTATGTGGGTTTTATGCCCAATGTATGATAATGTATGTTCATGTGATGTTTGTGTTGGGGTTTAGGTCAGTTTTCAAGCCCCTTGAGCATATGGGAGAGAGTATGCATGATTGGGAGAGAGTATGTGAGGTTTGGTTTGTTTTGATGGTTTTGGCCTATGTGGGTCATAAACTATCTATGTATGCTTTAGATGTTGTTTTTTTGGGAGTTTAAGCTTGTTTGAGCTCCTTTGTGCATGGTTAAGGATGTATGCATGTGTTTGAGAAGTTGGATGCTTGTTTTGGGGTGTATGGAAGGTTTGGGAGGCTTGAAATGCACAAAGGCTGAGTTCTGGATGAACTCAGGTTCGGCCGCCGAAGGTGGTTTCGGCCGCCGAACCTGCCTGAGGATGCAGGGATTGGCCGCCTAACCTTGCCCCCGAAAGTTGGGTTTTGGCTTGAAAGCAGACTTTCGGCCGCCGAAGGTAATGTTCGGCTGCCGAAAGTGCCTGACTTTCGTCTCTGGAGAGAGAGTTCGGCCGCCGAAGGTGCCGCCAAACCTGCCTGACTTTCGTCTCTGTCTGGGACTTTCGGCCGCCGAAGGTGCCGTCGAAAGTGCCCTGTCCAGCCTTTTCTTGAGTGTTTTCTATGCATGTTTAAGTGATGCTTTAGGGGGTTTTTGGGTAGTTGTTTATGAGTTGTTTAGAGTATGTTTGGCACCTCACTGGAGTCCACCTGTGTAGGATCGGACCCGAGGAACCGAGGTGTCTAGCAGTGTTAGCTGCTTTAGAGTTTGTCCAGAGCTAGCCAGAGGTGAGTGGAACTAACCCTTATGTTTTAAATCAAATGTTTTCAGCATGTTCAAGCATGTTCATGCATCATGAATACCATGTTATGCAATAGGTTGTTTGCATTAGAATTCACGAATATGATGCATTGCATAATACGATGATAATGATGTGGATGGATACTGGATGATCCTCTAGCCCTCAGTATGTTATGACATGATGTGGAATGATATGATATGGCATGTACGATATGATATGAGATGAGAAGTCCAGGTGTGGCCGTATCGCCTCTGGCATAGAGCATGAGAAGTCCAGGTGTGGCCGTATCGCCCCTGGCATAGAGTATGTGAAGTCCAGGCGTGGCCGTATCGCCCCTGGCATAGAGTATTGTTGACTTGTTATGGTACGAGATTGATATGTAGAGGGCTATTGGTGACAGATTCATCCTTGAAGTGATATATTTGTGATGTGACGCATTCCATGATAGCATATGTTAAAATGAACTATTTTCTTTTATGGTTTCTGCTCACTGGGCTTTTTAGCTCACCCCTCTCCCCTAACCCCAGGTTTGCAGGGTCAGAGATAGTCAGGAGATCAGCAGGTTACGTCCATGGTCATGTTTATGTAATAGAATAGTAGTGGACATGATGTAATGTAAAGTTATGTAAGGATGTAAAAGAGTTATATTGTAATATGACTTTATGTTATATGTTCAGAGTTATAGTATTGTGCTTGGCCTGAGTTGGTTAATCCCTTTTTACATGAGTTTTAATTGATGTTGTTACATGTGATGGACCGAGTTTGACTTAGGGTATGCTGACCCTAGGGGTTCTATGAGTTCAGTCATAGTGCATACACAGGTCAAACTGGTTAAAGGTAAAGTTTTAAATGTTTTATGGATATGTTTGATCATGTTTGGGATTACACCAGCTGTACAGGATGCATAGTAGGCTTGCTACGGGTCCCGGCGGCCTTATGCCGATCTGGATCCTAGCGCCGGTAGCGGTCCAAATTTTCGGGTCGTTACAGAATGGTATCAGAGCCCTAGGTTCACATGGTCGGACCTATAGTGTGTCGGGCTCATAGAGGTTATAGTAGGGCAAGCACAATAGGAAGATCATGTCCACTAGGATAGGATGTGGAGTCCTGTCTTGTATGATGATGTGAAATGCCATGATGATGAGCATGTGCATTAATGCTATGATATGTATGTTATGTATGTGATGCAGGTTCATGTGTTTCCACATGAACCATAAGATGCTAATGTTTATGTGCTATGTTATGCTTTCAGAAGTCAAGATGAGAGGAACTCGTCGATCTGCGAGATTGACTGGAGCTCCGCCAGAGAACGAGGGCATGGATGCCCATTCCCCTGCTCTGCAGAGGGCAAGATCTTGTAGGACGATCAGGGAAAGTACATCAAGGGACCCTAGAAGGTCTTTTGATGCAGGTCGGAGGAGATCAGTTCATGAAGGTATGTCAGCGGATGTGATGGAAATAGAGGAGGATAACCAAAGAAGAGATAGTAGTTTGGGCATGAGTATGTCAGTAGAGGATATGGGAGAGTCCCAAGGAGGCACTCAGGCCTCGGGCTTTGTTCCACCACAGTATCCACCCTACCCGCAAGGGCCAGGGTATCCGATGGGAGGTACATCGGATTTCTTTAGTCATAACCCATATCCCACCTTTATGCCCTATCCTCCCTTTTACCCACAGTACCCCATGTTTCCATCCTCACCCTTTTTCCCAGGTCCAGCAAACCCTAACCCAGGGGATGCTATACCTCCTCCACCAGCAGAACCAATAGTCCCTGATGTCCGGATACCCAAACCTGGTTCATCAGTTGGGGATAAAGTAAAGATGACAGATTACCTCAAGTTGGATGCCCCCAAGTTTGAAACAGGTGATGACCCTTTTGAATACCTCAGAACGGTGAAGATGATAACAGATGAGCTAGGAGCAAGTGACAGTAGAGCCATTCAGATGGCAGGGTTCACATTGAAATGCAAGAAGGCAAGGGAGTGGTTCAAAAACTATGTGGACCCAAGGTTGGAGAGCTTATCCTGGGAGCAGTTTGCCAATGAGTTTGCAGGATGGGCTTTTCCAGATAGTTCCAGAGAATTGAAGATGATTGAGTTTGAGCAGCTAAGGCAGACGGAAGAGATGAGCATAGAGGAGTTTACGGACAGGTTCCTGGAGCTGTTGCCGTTTGCAGGACAAAGTCTTGATACAGACCTAAAGAAGTCTAGGAGATATGTTATGAAGCTTCACTCCAGGTATTCCTCGTTGATTCAAGCAGCAGAAAGGGAGAGTTTCCATGCTATAGTGGATATGGCACGAAAAATGGAGGCTAGTGCTATCATTCAAGGAACGATTAAACAGTACGTGGCACAGTCTTCGGGTTCCAAACTCCCGGGGACAAGTGATGTTAATCTCTCCCCTCTGAGCGAGGCTGTCACAAAAAGTAAGAAGGGAGACAGAGGTCTCAGAAGATCAAAGAAGAACAAGTTCTGGAATCGGATAAAGTCTGGTCTGGGATTAGGAGGTGGCTCGAGCTCAGGCACAGAGGTTGCAGAGTGTACGAGGTGCGGTAGGCCGCACAAGGGAGTCTGTCGGTTTGGGACTACAGCATGTTACAGATGCAGCCAGGAGGGGCACATAGCTCGAGAGTGCCCTAAGGCAGCTTTTATGACACCGTCCCATCAGACAACTCCAGGCAGTATGGCTCAGCCATCAGCTCCAGTCATGTTTCAGGGCAGTGGTAGAGGCGGAGACAGGGGGATAGCCCCTTCTTCAGCAGGTTCCCGTGGGGAAGGTCCATCAGCTCCAGCGCGGATCTTCGCCATGACTCAGCAGGAGGCTAACACATCGAACCCGATGGGATCAGGTAATCTCACTCTGGTGTGTTCTGGTGTGTCTGTTTCATGAACCCTGATGTTTCTCTTTTCTTTGTTTGCTTGTGAGCCCTTGTGAGGTTGGGTTGATAGCTTATGGGTTAGAGTATCCCCTTGGGGTCAGTGCACCCAAGTGTGATCCATCTATGGCAGATTCAGTCTGCCGGTATAGTCAGAGTACGTGTTGTGAGTAGATGCCTTCCAGCTGACCTAGCGGTTCTAGATTTGACTGTTTGACGTCATTCTAGGGTTGGATTGGTTCTTCTACTAGTGGTACTACCTAGTCTGCAGAGACAAGGTACTCAGGTTCCGAGGTAAGGATGGATCAGAGGTAGTCCTTAGAGGGGACAGAATAGGGATACCTAGAGGTTCAGTATCAACCCTATAGGCTCATAGGTTGTTCAGGAAAAGTTGTCAGGGGTTCTAGCTCTTGAGAGAGAGTATAGCAGTCAGGTCAGGGAGCCCGCCTCAGTGCCCATTGTTAGAGAGTTTAGATGTTTCCCCAAATGAGTTCCCAGGACTACCACCTGTCAGGGAGATAGAGTTCAAAATAGAAGTAATGCATGGAATTGGACCAATCTCTATCCCTCCCCACAGGATGGTATCAACAGAGTTTAAAGAGTTATAAGGATCAGTTGTAAGAGTTGGTAGTTAAGGGTTCCCATCTGACTGAGCACTTCACCTTGGGGTGTTCCAGTGTTGTTATGAGGATGAATGATGGATCCCTAGGACTTTGTATCGACTACAAGTCGTTGAGCAAAGTCACTACCAGAACAAGTATTTGTTACCTTGGATCGACGATCTATTTTAAGCCAGCTAGCAGGAGCTGGTTGCCTTTCCAAGATAGATCTGAAGTCTAGGTACCATCAGTTAAGATTAAGGAAGAAGATGTATAGAGAGCAGTGTTTAGAACCAGATATGGGCACTATGAGTTCCTAGGAATGTCGTTCGGGTTAATGAACGCCCCTACGACATTCATGGACCTCATAAGCAGAGTTTTAGTCGATTTCTGGATCACTCCGTTATTGTCTTCATTGACGGTATCTCGGCGAATTCCAGAAATGCAGAAGAGTATGCCCATCATCTGAAATCAGGATTGCAGATCCTGAGAGAACATGGCTTGGATGCCTAGTTCTCCAATGTGAGTTCTGGTCGAGGAGCATATCCTTCTTGGGTCATGTGTGTCGGAGAAAGGAGAGTGAAGTAGACCTGAGAAAGTTGAAGTTGTAGCCGACTAGCCCAGGCCCATGGTAATGACAAAGATTAAGAACGTTTGGGTTGGGCAGGTTACCTAATGGAGGTTCATCTAGAACTTCTCTATAGTTGCTGCTCCTATGGCCAGATGGATCAAGAAGAACCAGAGGGTTGTGTGGTCTACTCAGATTGAAGAGGGCTTTGAAAAGCCAAAGGAAATGTTGATGTCAGCACCAGTGGTGGCTCTGTCCGCCAATAATGAAGATGTCACAGTGTCCTGTGATGCGTCCCGTGTGGGACTAGGTGGTGTGTTAATGTAAAGTGATAGGATGATTGCTTATGCTTCTAGGTAGCTGAAGAAGCATGAGTTGAATCATCCTACACATGATCTAGAGATGGCGATGGTAATCTTTGCACTCAAGATGTGGAGGCGGTACCTGTATAAGGTATGAGGACAGATCCTTACAGATCGAAAGAGCTTGCAATACATCTTGAGTCAAGAGAGGAGAATCAGAGGTAGAGAAAAGGAGTAAGAGCTGCATAGTCAGAAAAAAGAGGAATCAAAACTACGGTGAGTCAGCAGGAGAGTATGAAGTCGTCCGCAAGAGGCATGTAGAGTTTCAGAAGAGAAGAAGAGTTTTGTCAGAGTGCACGGCGGAAGCGTGTTGAGGTACTCGAGGAAGTCGAGGTTTGCTGGAGGTGTCTCCTAAAAGAGAGGGTGATTCGTTATGGGCAGAAAGGTAAATTAGCTCTAAGAGACATTGGACTCTTTGAAATCCTGCAAAGGATTTGGGAATGCATCCCACGAGTTAGGTTTACCCACTTCAATGGAAGAGATCCATTCGTTTTTCCATGTTTCCACGATATATGAGTTCGTGTCGGGTCTGAGTGAGGTTCTTAAAGGAACCAGAGGTGGAGACCGTAGAGAATCTCACCTATGTTGAGCAGCTAGTACGGACCGCAGACACACAAGTCAGAAAGTGTGGAAACAAGGAAATCCCGATGGTGAAAGCCCCTTAGAATCACCTTAAGATGAAAAGTGCACCAGGGAGACCGAGAGTTTATACTCCAGCAATGACCGTGTCTCTCTTTTAGAAGAGAGGTTTTTAGGTTTTGCTTGCTTGTTGCTTGCTTGCTTATGTATGTTAGATGCTATGCTTTGAGTTGCCTGTTTGTTTGTTTGAACATTCGAGGACGAATGTTCTTAAAGGGAGGAAGAATGTAATACCCGGCTAGATTCCGGCATCGAAATCCCTACCTTCCGGCGGAATCTCCGTTGGAATATGGAATTTTGATGATGCCAGAGTCTTCTAGAGGGGTAAAATGTGATTTCTAAAATGATTTTTACTGATTTCATGGTTTTAAATGAAAAAGAAGTGAGTTTTGAAAAGAAAAGACCAAGGAGGTTTTTGCCAGGTTCGACCGCCGAAAGTGAAGTTCGGCCGCCGAACATGAGTTGGTTTTGGGGGCGCTTTTGGCCTCCGAAAGCTATGTTTGAACAAACCAGGTTCGGCCGCCGAACCTCAAGTTCGGCCGCCGAACATGGGGGTGTTTTGCATGCATGTTAGGCCGCCGAAGGAGGTTTGGCTGGCCACCTATAAAAGCCCCTCAGACCGAAAATGGGCGAGATTTCTCCCCATTCTCGAGCTCAGGTGTGTTCATGTCCTCCTTTGGTCATTTTCATGTTTTCTCTTCATCTCCTTCATATTTTTATGAGTTCCATGGTTGTTTTGAAGAGTTTTCAAGCTTAGATCAAAGTTTTGGGAGCTTGGAGACCTAAGGAGTAGTTTCCTCCCATCTCCAAGTTAGAGCTCGCACAAACCCTCGATCTTCAAGAGGTAAGTGTGGATCTATGCTTTCTTTTACGTTTCATGAAGTTTTAAGTGAGTTTTAAGAGGTTTTGATGGTTGAGCATGGGTAGATATGCATGTTAGGGTTTATGTGGGTTTTATGCCCAATGTATGATAATGTATGTTCATGTGATGTTTGTGTTGGGGTTTAGGTCAGTTTTCAAGCCCCTTGAGCATATGGGAGAGAGTATGCATGATTGGGAGAGAGTATGTGAGGTTTGGTTTGTTTTGATGGTTTTGGCCTATGTGGGTCATAAACTATCTATGTATGCTTTAGATGTTGTTTTTTTGGGAGTTTAAGCTTGTTTGAGCTCCTTTGTGCATGGTTAAGGATGTATGCATGTGTTTGAGAAGTTGGATGCTTGTTTTGGGGTGTATGGAAGGTTTGGGAGGCTTGAAATGCACAAAGGCTGAGTTCTGGATGAACTCAGGTTCGGCCGCCGAAGGTGGTTTCGGCCGCCGAACCTGCCTGAGGATGCAGGGATTGGCCGCCTAACCTTGCCCCCGAAAGTTGGGTTTTGGCTTGAAAGCAGACTTTCGGCCGCCGAAGGTAATGTTCGGCTGCCGAAAGTGCCTGACTTTCGTCTCTGGAGAGAGAGTTCGGCCGCCGAAGGTGCCGCCAAACCTGCCTGACTTTCGTCTCTGTCTGGGACTTTCGGCCGCCGAAGGTGCCGCCGAAAGTGCCCTGTCCAGCCTTTTCTTGAGTGTTTTCTATGCATGTTTAAGTGATGCTTTAGGGGGTTTTTGGGTAGTTGTTTATGAGTTGTTTAGAGTATGTTTGGCACCTCACTGGAGTCCACCTGTGTAGGATCGGACCCGAGGAACCGAGGTGTCTAGCAGTGTTAGCTGCTTTAGAGTTTGTCCAGAGCTAGCCAGAGGTGAGTGGAACTAACCCTTATGTTTTAAATCAAATGTTTTCAGCATGTTCAAGCATGTTCATGCATCATGAATACCATGTTATGCAATAGGTTGTTTGCATTAGAATTCACGAATATGATGCATTGCATAATACGATGATAATGATGTGGATGGATACTGGATGATCCTTTAGCCCTCAGTATGTTATGACATGATGTGGAATGATATGATATGGCATGTACGATATGATATGAGATGAGAAGTCCAGGTGTGGCCGTATCGCCCCTGGCATAGAGCATGAGAAGTCCAGGTGTGGCCGTATCGCCCCTGGCATAGAGTATGTGAAGTCCAGGCGTGGCCGTATCGCCCCTGGCATAGAGTATTGTTGACTTGTTATGGTACGAGATTGATATGTAGAGGGCTATTGGTGACAGATTCATCCTTGAAGTGATATATTTGTGATGTGACGCATTCCATGATAGCATATGTTAAAATGAACTATTTTCTTTTATGGTTTCTGCTCACTGGGCTTTTTAGCTCACCCCTCTCCCCTAACCCCAGGTTTGCAGGGTCAGAGATAGTCAGGAGATCAGCAGGTTACGTCCATGGTCATGTTTATGTAATAGAATAGTAGTGGACATGATGTAATGTAAAGTTATGTAAGGATGTAAAAGAGTTATATTGTAATATGACTTTATGTTATATGTTCAGAGTTATAGTATTGTGCTTGGCCCGAGTTGGTTAATCCCTTTTTACATGAGTTTTAATTGATGTTGTTACATGTGATGGACCGAGTTTGACTTAGGGTATGCTGACCCTAGGGGTTCTATGAGTTCAGTCATAGTGCATACACAGGTCAAACTGGTTAAAGGTAAAGTTTTAAATGTTTTATGGATATGTTTGATCATGTTTGGGATTACACCAGCTGTACAGGATGCATAGTAGGCTTGCTACGGGTCCCGGCGGCCTTATGCCGATCTGGATCCTAGCGCCGGTAGCGGTTCGGATTTTTGGGTCGTTACAGTAGAGGTAGTGCCTCCACATCTTGAGTGCAAAGATTACTGTTGCCATCTCCAGGTCATGTGTGTGGTAATTCAACTCGTGCTTCTTCAGCTGCCTAGAAGCATAAGCGATCACCCTCTCCTTCTGCATTAGTACACAACCCAGTCCCACACGGGATGCATCACAAAAGACCGTAAAGTCCTCATCACTAGATGGCAGAGCTAAAACTGGTGCTGAAGTCAACCTCTTCTTAAGCTCTTCAAAACTCTCTTCGCACTGGTCGGTCCACAGAAACTTCTGATTCTTCCTGGTTAGTCTGGTCAGAGGAACTGTTATTTTCGAGAAGTCCTGAACGAACCTCCTGTAGTAACCTGCCAAATCCAAGAAACTCCTGATCTCTGTCACTGAAGTGGGTCTAGGCCAGTTAGCCACAGTTTCTGTCTTCTTGGGGTCTACCTCTATACCATTCTCTGACACTACATGCCCCAAGAACGAAATGCTACTCAGCCAGAATTCACATTTAGAGAACTTGGCATACAAGCCATGTTCCCTCAAAGTCTGCAAGACCAACCGCAGATGATGGGCATGCTTCTCTGCATTCCTGGAATACACCAAGATATCATCTATGAAGACAATAACGAAGTGATCCAGGTACTGACTAAACACTCTGTTCATGAGATCCATGAATGCTGCAGGGGCGTTGGTTAACCCGAACGGCATTACAAGGAACTCAAAATGCCCATATTTGGTCCTGAAAGCTATCTTCGGCACGTCTTCATCCCTTATCCTTAGCTGATGGTACCCCGATCTTAGATCTATTTTGGAGAAACAACCCACTCCTGCTAGCTGGTCGAATAGATCATCGATCCTTGGCAGAGGGTACCTATTCTTGGTAGTGACTTTGTTCAACTGCTTGTAGTCGATACAAAGTCTAAGGGATCCATCCTTCTTCCTCACAAACAAGACCGGAGCACCCCAAGGTGAGGTACTCTGTCGGATGAAACCCTTTTCTACCAGCTCTTGCAACTGCTCTTTCAACTCCTTTAACTCGGCTGGGGCCATCCTGTAGGGAGGGATAGAGATCGGTCTAGTTCCAGGCACTAACTCTATCTCGAACTCTATCTCCCTAGCAGGTGGTAAACCTGGAAGCTCATCCGGAAAAACATCCTGAAACTCTCTGACAACTGGCACCGAGGCTGGCTCCCTGACCTGACTGTCTAGCTCTCTCACATGAGCTAAGTACCCCTGACATCCCTTCCTAAGCAACCTACGAGCCTGAAGAGCTGATATCAGACCTCTAGGTGTGCCCCTCTTGTCTCCTCTGAAGACGACCTCTGACCCGTCCTGATCTCTGAACCTGACTACCTTGTCCCTGCAGTCCAAGGTAGCACCATGGGTAGATAGCCAATCCATCCCTAGAATGACGTCAAAATCTATCAAATCTAGAACCACAAGGTCGGCGGAGAGGCATCTTCCCTCAACAAAAACTGGACTGTACTGGCAGACTGACACTGCCACTGACGGGTCACACTTGGGTCCACTGACCCATAGGGGACACTCTAACCCAGAGACTATCAGACCCAACCTCTCAACGGCTCTCGGAGCAATAAATGAATGAGATGCACCCGGGTCCATTAATGCATACACATCAGAACACCCAATGACGAGATTACTTGACACCACGGTGTTGGATGTGTTAGCCTCCTGCTGTGTCATGGTGAAGATCCTGGCTGGAGCTGATGGACCTTCACCTCGGGAACCAGAAGAAGAGGCTGCCCCTCTCCCTCTACCTCTGCCACTGCCCTGAGTTGTGGCTGGAACTGCTGGCTGTGCCACACTACCAGAAGCTGTCTGCTGGGGTTGGCCCATAAAAGGCGCTTTAGGACACTCCCGAGCTATGTGTCCCTCCTGTCCACATCTGAAACATGTATTAGTCCCAGCTCGACACACTCCCCTGTGCAGTCTTCCACATCTCTGGCATTCTGTACCATCTGAGCCTGAGCTCGAGCCACCGCCAAATCCCAGACCGGATTTCAACTTGTTCCAAAACTTATTCTTCTTCGGCTTCCTGGTGGTGTTATCCCACCTCTTCTTACCTGAGCTCTGAGAAGAGAAACCTGGTCCTCCTTTGCCTGGGGTCTTAACCCCTGAAGACTGGGTCATTGACTGCTTCACTGACCCCTCAACTATAGCACTTGCTTCCATTCTTCGAGCCATATCCACCACAGTGTGGAAACTTTCTCTCTCAGCTGACTGAATCAACGAGGAGTACCTGGAATGCAGCTTCATAACATACCTCTTGGCTTTCTTCGTATCTGTATCTAGAGCTTGCCCTAAAAAAGGCAATAGCTCCAAGAATTTATCCGTGAACTCCTCTACACCCATGTGCTCTGACTGCCTCAGTTGCTCAAACTCAATCATCTTCAGTTCTCTGGAACTGTCTGGAAAAGCCCATCCAGCGAACTCATTCGCAAATTCTTCCCATGTCATACCGTCTAGTCTCGGGTCCACATAACACTTGAACCATTCCCGTGCCTTCTTGCACTTTAAAGTGAACCCTGCCATCTGAATGGCCCTGCTGTCACTTGCCCCTAGCTCATCAGTTATTGTCTTCACCACTCTCAGATACTCAAAGGGGTCATCCCCTGACTTGTATTTGGGAGCATCCAGCTTGAGGTAATCTGTCATCTTTACCTTGCTCCCATCAGCTGAGCTAGGTCTAGGAGGTTGAGTAACTGGGGCTGCTGGTTCTGTAGGTGGTGGAGGTGGAGGTGCAGCATTCCCCGAGGTGGGGTTTGCCGGGTTTGGATAGAAGGGTGAGGGTGGATAAGCTGGGTACTGTGTGTAGGGCGGATAGAAAGGTGGATAAGGCATGTAGGTAGGGTAGGGGTTAAAGCTGGAGTAATCCGATGTACCTCCCATCGGATACCCTGAACCCTGTGGGAAGGGTGGATAATGGGGTGGAAAACCATACCCCGAGGCCTGAACGCCTCCCTGAGACTCCCCTGTCCCTTCTTCCTCCATGCTCACATCCAGGTTCCCATCCCTCCTCTGATCCTCTTCTGTAACCTCCCTCACATCTGAAGAACTTCCTCCTCTATCTGTCCCTCTTCTGCTAGCATCAAAAGACCTTCTAGGGTCCCTTGACACTCTTTCTCTGTTGGCTCTACAAGACATTGCCCTAGGTAATGTAGGAGGACGGGCGCTCGTGCCCTCATCCTCAGGTGGCACTCCAGTCAATCGTGCAGATCGATGAGTTCCTCTCATCCTGTTTTCTGAAAAACAGTACACATCAAGCAAGCATTAGCATCACATGGTTCATGTGGGCACACATGAACCCTCATCACATATACATCATTCATATCATAGCATCAATGCACATGTATATAATCATGGCATTTCACATCATCAACAAGACAGGACTCCACATCCTATCCTAGTGGACATGATCTTCCTATTGTGCTTGACCTTCTATAACATCTATGAGCCCGACACTCTAGGTCCGATCCTTTGAACCTAGGGCTCTGATACCATTCTGTAACGACCCGAAAATCGGACCGCTACCGGCGCTAGGATCCAGATCGGCATAAGGCCGCCGGGAATCGTAGCAAGCCTGACATATAACCTGTAAACCTGTTCAATCTCATACATGATCAACAATCATACATAAAAATTAAAACTTTCCTTTTCATCATACACCAAACTCAACCTGTGCATGCACTAAAACATAATCATAAACTTGACTCCTCTGTGGGATCTCATCAATGCCCCAATGGGCGATATACATGTGTTGAGTTGGCTAACATCTGTATCATCAAATATCTAAGATCATGCATCAACAAGGGATTACAATACTCATAGGGTCAAGCACGTCTATAACCTCATTACGCAATATACTGAAATCTCTTTCATTACATCATAGTACAAATGTCATGTCCACAATCTAACTATTACATAAACATACTTCAAAACTCTGGCTAACCTCTTGGTCTACCCTGTACCTGCACATCTGGGGTTAGGGGAGAGGGGTGAGCTACAAAGCCCAGTGAGCAGAATAATAGAAAACAATATTTAAAATCTCATGCCATTATGTAATGCAACACATCACAACTAATCACATCTCGGATGGTATTGTCACCTATAGTCCTCTACATAGTCCAACTGTGCCGGGATGTAGAATGGGTACAACCGGTCTTTCTCTTAACATAACATATCATACATACCAATGTGCCAAGGACGTAGAATGGGTACAACCTGGACTTTCTCTTACATCGTGCCAGGGACGTAGAATGGGTACAACCTGGACTTCCATACCATATCATGCCGTAACATCATCATACCATATGAGGACTAAAGGATCATCCAATAACCAATCCACATCAACATCATAAATGCAATGCAACATATTCGTGAATACTAATGCAAACAACCTACTACATCTCATGGCATTCATGATGCATGGATCATGCTCAAAATTCATATTTCATTTATTTAAAACTTAAGGTTTATTCCACTCACCTCTGGCTAGCTCTGACAAACTCTGTAGCAGCTGGCTCATTGCTGGGGTCCTCGGTTCCTTGGGTCCGAACCTACACAGGTGGACTCCAATGAGGGACCAAACATACATAAACATAACTCTAATATACTCCCCAAAAACCCCCTAAAACATCATAAAACAACTACATAAAAACATGCAAGAAATGGCTGGACAGGGCACTTTCGGCGGCAGGTTCGGCGGCTGAAAGTCCCTCAAGAGCCGAAAGTCAGGCAGGTTCGGCGGCACCTTCGGCAGCCGAAAGTCCCAGACAGAGACGAAAGTCTCTTTTCGGGGGCAACTTCGGCAGCCGAAAGGCCTGCCTCCTCAGCCATGTTCGGCGGCCGAAAGTCCTTTCGGCTGCCGAACCTGGTTTCTGCCAAAGGGCAGAAACTTGGCTCCCTTATGCATTTGTGCCTCCAAAACTCACCAATCATGCATAAACCTATTCTACAACATGCATACACATCATACATCACACCTAGGGGGTCTCAAACTATCAAATACCCCAACTACAACACTTCAAACTTGCCACATTGTTCAAAAACATAACATTTGCTTAAAAACTCATACAACCCTATACATGCCATTCTACCCCATAAAACAACTTAAAACTTACTTAAAACATACAATGAGCTTAAGATCGGCTCTTACCTCTTGAAGATCGAGAGAGAGACGACCTAAACTCGGAGGTCCAAGCAAATGAGCTCCTGAGTTCCCAAAGCTCCAAAACTTGTCTTAAATGCTCAAAACTTGCAATGAGAGGTGAAAACTCAAGAAAGATGGAGGAGATTTGGAGAAAGAACACAAGATCTGGGGAGAGGGAGGTCGGAAGCTAGCTGTGGCCGAAAATGGGAGAAAGCTTGCCCATTTCGGCTAAGTGACCCTTTTATAGGTGGCTGGCCAGGCCACGTTCGGGGGCCAAAAGTGCCTCCGCATGCATGCCATGTTCGGCGGCCGAACTTGGGTTTCGGCGGCCGAACCTGAGCTTCCCTCACTCATGCTTTCGGGGGCCTAACGTGCCTCCAAAACGCATGCATGTTCGGAGGCCGAACTTGGCTTTCGGCGGCCGAACCTGGGTTTTCCTCCAAAGACTTTTCATGCAAAAACTCATTTAATTTTCATACTTAAAACCATGAAATACCTTAAAACATTTTATGAGAACATGTTTCTACCCTACCAGAGGCTTCCGACATCCGAGATTCCACCGGACGGTAGGAATTCCGATACCGGAGTCTAGCCGGGTATTACAAGTATAATTAATAATAATAAAAATGTTATTATTATTAATATTAATTATTTATTATTATAAGATAATAATATTTAAAAGATCTGCAGTCTATCAGTAACTATTATAGATAAAGGATTTTCCCGTTTTCCTTTTCAAAAAAGGATTTATCGCATAGATATTTGAGTATCTGTGAGATTGTGATAGTTGGTTATGAACACAACTCTTTTTTGAAAAGAAGTGTGGGAAAACGAAAAGACTGAAAAACAAATAAAAAACTTTCTTTGAATCGCGGGAGCAAGGTTCTTTGAGTGATCGTTTTTCTAGGCTGCAGATTGGGGAGCAAGTAGCTTATCCATCCGTTGAGAGAGCTAGCACTCCAGACAGAAACGTTCGTGTGGATACTATTGAGGGTGTTCATTTCAGAAGCAGCATCATCAGTCCAAAACTGTCTCTTTTTGTCAAGTTTAAAATGTTAGTCTCTTATTCTTTCTTTCGAAATAAACGAAGCACTTGGATCTTGGAAGGGAAAATAGAGATATTATTTTCCGCTGTATAATTTTGGGATGCAGTAATCTCTAGGTTTCCTTACACGATGTACCTTGGAGCTAGTTTACCTTTCTTTTCAAAATGAATCACCCCCTTCATAGTAGACACCTTAAGCAATACCATATCTCCCTCCTGAAAGACAACTTGCTTTCTACGGATGTTTGCATAGCTCTTCTGCCTACTCACAGTTGTTATGATTCTTTCTCTAATGATGGGCACCACCCTGCTAGTGATCTCTACTAATTCTGACCCTGCTAAAGCCCTTTCTCCTACTTCTTCCTAGCAGACAGGTGACCTGCACTTTCTCCCATACAAAGCTTCATAAGGAGCTATCCCAATGCTAACATGGTAGCTATTATTGTAGGAAAACTCCACTAATGGTAGATGTTGCCTCCAAGAATCACCAAAGTCTAGCACACACATCCTTAACATATCCTCTATAGTTTGGATGGTCATTTCTGACTGTCCATCAGTCTATGGATGGAAAGCAATGCTAAAGTCTAGCTTCGTGCCCATAGCATTTTGCAGACTCCACCAAAACTTGGGGATAAAGTAGAGTCCCCTATCTGACACTATAAAAACTGGAGCCCCATGCAGCATGATGATTTCTTCCACGTAGATCTGCGCCAACTTGTTCACGGAGTAACCACTCCTGATAAGAATAAAGTGAGCAGATTTGGTCAATCTGTCCACTATTACCCATATAGAGTCATGTCTGATGGACATTGCTGATAATCCCACGACAAAATCCATTGCCACGTGTTCCCATTTGCACTCTGGAATCGGTAGTGGATTGAGCATTCCAGCTGGCTTCTGATGTTCCAACTTTACCCTCTGACGCACTTCATAAGTAGACACAAACTGAACTACTTTCCTCTTAATAGAAGGCCACCAATAAACTTTCTTCAAATCCTGATACATCTTGGTGGCTCCAGGGTGAACAATGTACCTGACATTATGAGCCTCTCTCATAATGTCTCCTTTCAAGCCTATATCATCTAGTACACATGATCTATTCCCGTAATGGAGAATCCCTCTGTTGTCAAACCTAATCACCATTCTTACCTTTCTGAACTGCTCCTGCTATTTTTACCAACTTGGGGTCCTCATACTGTTTTTGTGCCACTTGTTCCAGAAATATGGGTGTCACTTTCATCTGTGCTACTAACACACCTGTACCAGAAAACTATAACTGCAAGCCTTCGTTAACAAGCCTGTACAACTCTTTTACCACTGGTCTTCTTTCCACTAAGATGCGGGATAAACTACCAAGTGATTTTCGGCTAAGAGCATCTGCCACCACATTTTCTTTACCTGGATGATACTGGATTTTGCAATCATAATCATTAAGTAGTTTTACCCATCTCCTCTGCCTCAAGTTTAACTCTCTCTAACTCAAGATATATTGCAAACTTTTATGATCTGTGAAGATCTCACATTTCACCCTATACAAATAATGTCTCCACACATGTTGAGTGTAAAGATCATAGCTGCCATCTCTAGATAGCGTGTAGGATAATTTAACTTGTGCTTCTTCTCTAGAGGCATAAGCAATTACCCTCTCATTCTACATCAACACATAACCTAGTCCCACTCGGGATGCATCACAAAATACTGTGAAATCCTCATTACATATAGGCAGATCTAACACTGGTACTGACGTCAATCTTCTCTTTAACTCTTAGAAACTTTCCTCACACTAATCTGACCAGACAAACTTCTGATTCTTCTAGGTCAACCTAGTCATAGGAGCAGCTAATTTGGAGAAATCTTGAACGGATCTCTTGTAGTAACCTGCCAAACCCCAAAAGCTTTTGATTTCTGTCATTGTAGTGGGTCTGGACTAGTTAGCTACTGCTTCTACTTTCTTAGGGTCCACATCGATTCTATTTTCTAACACTACATGCCCTAAGAAGAGATACTCCTCAACCAGATCTCACATTTAGAGAACTTGGCATACAAACCATGTTCTCTCAAGGTCTGCAACACTCTCCTCAGATGATAGACATGCTCCTCTGCATTTCTGGAGTACATCAAGATATCATCAATGAAAATAATAATAAAGTGATCCAGAAACTATCTGAAAACTCTGTTCATGAGATCCATGAATGCTGCAGGGGCATTGGTTAGCCCGAATGGCATCACTAGGAACTCATAATGCCCATATATGATCCTGAAAGCTGTCTTAGGCACGTCTTCTTCTCTGATTCTCAACTGATGGTACCCAGATCTCAAATCTATCTTGGAGAAACAACCGGCTCCTGCTAGCTGGTCAAACATATCATCAATATTGGGTAACGGATACTTATTCTTGGTAGTGACTTTTTTCAATTGCCTGTAGTCAATACAAAGTCTTAGAGATCCATCCTTCTTTTTCAAAAACAATATCGGAGCACCCCAAGGTAAGGTACTAGGTCGAATGAAACTCCTATCTACCAATTCTTGCAACTATTTCTTTAGCAATTTCAACTCGGCAGGTGCCATTCTATATGGAGGAATAGAGATGGGTCTGGTTCCTGGCATCACTTCAATTTCAAACTCTATTTCCTTAGTAGGTAGTACACCTAGTAGCTCATTTGAGAAAACATCGAGAAATTCTCTGACCACGGACACTGAAACTGATTCCTTAACCTGACCATTAAACTCTCTGATATGAGCAAGAAACCCTTGATAACCCCTCCAAAGAAACCCATGAGCCTGCAGGGCAGATATCAAACCTCTAGACATACCTGACTTGTCTCCTCAAAAGATGACCTCTGATCCATCTTGTTCTTTGAACCTAACTACCTTATCTCTGCAGTTCAAGGTAGCACCATGAGTAGAGAGCCAATCCATCCTTACAATGACGTCAAAATCAGTCAAATCTAGAACCACAACATCGGCTGGAAGGCACTTATCCTCAACTATAGCTGGACTGAACCGATAGACTGACTCTAACACAGATGGATCACACTTGGGCCCACTAACACAAAGAGGACACTCTAGCCTAGAAGCTATCAAACCCAAACTGTGCATGGCTCTCGGAGAAATAAAGGAATGAGAGGCACTAGGGTCCATAAGAGCATACACATTAGAACATCCAATAGTGAGTTTACCTGACACCACTATTTTTGATGTGTTGGCTTTCTGCTGTGTCATGGTGAAGATCCGTGCTGGGGTTGAAGGACCTTCCCTTGGGAACCTGTTGAAGAAGAGGTTGTCCCTCTCCCTTTACCTCGCCCTCTACCCTGTGATATGGCTAAAGTTGCTGGTTGAGCATGCTGCAAGAAGACATTTGTTGAGACTGTGCCATCCTAGCTGCATTGGGACACTCACGTGCCATGTGTCCCTCTTGTCTATATTTGTAAAAGCTGTAGTCCTAAACTGAAAAACCCCTTTGTGCGGCTTACTACACCTCTGACAGTCGGTTGTCGAAGCCGGTCAAAAATAACTTTTCCGATTATCAACAATGTTAATACTGTAGATAGTGGTAAAGGATCGAATCCATAGAGAATTGAAAACTTATCTATTTTTCTTAACAAGACCAAGAGAATTAACTGAATGAGAAACTGAAAGCAAAATAAAAATAAAGTGCAATAAAAGTAAAATGGGGGGTTTTGAGATTGATTTGTCTAAGCAACTACTGAAAGCAATTAAATAAGTAGAATATGAAAATAAAATTGAAATCAATATAAGAAATGTCTAGTTGAAGAGTTGGATCCACTTCGGTTATTTGGATTGATCATTGAAACTTATGTTCTTTAGATTGATTCAATAGATTAGTTATGGAGATGGAAAACGCTTCTCACCACCATGTCTCTCCTTATGATTAAACCAATTAGGGAACGTTCTCTAATTAATTACTAATTAACAAATTGCCAAGGAATGTCCTTGGGCCTTAGGCATCAAAACAATTGTTAATTGCATGAAGAAAAAGAGAGATCCAATCCTAGCTACTCAAACGCATGAGATGTTGCTAGATCATACAATTTTTTAGTTGTTACACCAAGTGTTCTTATGTTTGAACAATTCAAGTAATTACGGACTTAAAATTATCCAAACTAACAATTAATTACCTTGCAATCAAGAATCAAGTGGCCAATTTGATCAAAACAACAAAGTAATAATAGATTCAAGCACCAAATTGTATGAATATTGAACAAAGCAAAGACAAACAGTTTATGTTCAGATCTCACAATCCATTAAACAACCTTAGTTTCAACCAATCTTCAACTAGATAAAAGGTTTCAGCCACTCATGGCTGAACCAAAATCAAAAATAAAAGAAAAGAAGAAAGGTAGAAGAAGAGAAGAGGCTTGGGGCGTCGGCCTTTACTAATCCGAAGAGAAGAGGTGCAAGATGATGTTCGAAAGATGCCAGAAGAGTTCTCGGCTGGTTATGTACTTCTTAAATAAGATTAGAGGCTGACCTTGCTGCCCTAGAGGTACTTGCTGCCCAAGTTGTGTCTGAAAAGGAAAGAATCGCATTGCAAATTATTCAGAAGGAAAGAGGCGTGCACATGCTCTTCAGGAGGAAGGTGGTGCGCGGAATGGACTGCAGAAGGCAGGTGTGCGCGCGGCATGGACTGCAAAAGGGAAAGTGAATCTGTCCAGTCTTTCCTTTTTAGGTGGAGCCTTCGTTTGAATTTTGAATGCCGGATGCAGAAGAGGCAAGTGCGTCTTCATGAAATCTTGCTGCCTAAATAGGAAGATATGACTGCTGCAGTGTGTGCACATCTTTGAACAAGGAAAAAAAGATCTGCAATTTGAATTTCAAATAATCTTCTGATTGAGCTTTCCTTATTTGCTTTTGCTTCTGCACTTTCCTTATTTGAAAACTTTCCTTTTCTGAAGACTTTCCTTATTTGAAAACTTTCCTTATTTGGCACTTTCCATATTTGGCACTTTTTGGCAGTTTTAAGAGCATTTTCACCCGATTGTCTCTTTACACCTATTATATGCAAAACATGATTAAAACCACAAAATTAGGCAGAAATGGTGTAAATAAACATCAAGAATATCATGATAAAGTGGACTAAAATATGTTCTATCAAATACCCCCACACCTAGCCTTTTGCTTGTCCTCAAGCAAATAAACATTATCAAACAAGCTTTCTTTGCTACTTGATCCTTATTTCCACTTAAGCTCCCACTCAAGACACCTATTTTGAATCATTGCAGTGAAGAATATATGCATGAAGATTACTCACCTTCTTTAATTGTTTCTATTTACTTACCATGGCTAGATTTGTTTTACTCAAGAGAGAGATTATATATGCACATGTTCTGTTCAGTTAAGACTTTTTCTAGCTTTCAGAGTGATTTGCCCTTACCTTGAAGTACTATATTCAACCTTTTGCACTTAAGTTTTGCTTGAAAAAGTCACCAACCTTTTGACGTGAAGGTACATATTGGTGATACCCACCCCCAGTTACTCAGTTGGTCACCTGTCCAAGTGGCTACTAGCTCTGTTAATAGTCTTTCAACCATTGAAACAGTTTTCAATTGTGCTTATGAAGTCTAAGCCTTTGCTGAATTTCTTTAATCAATGCATTGGACAAATCAACACCAGTTGCTAAATCAAGTCATGTTAAGTTCATTCACACAAATTTCAATTCATTCTCTCTAATGAGTGTCATCAATACATTTTTTACAATGGAAAGCTCAAAGATTCAATTCAAAAGGCAATTCTCAAACATGAATATAACTCACTGCAATTGATTCAACGTAAGTTTAAAGAGTCGTCACATCAATGGGGTCATGGAAAGAAAACTCATCTAACATAGTCTATCAGTTTGAGTAGAGCAAAACAAAAAGAAGAAGATTGTGGTTGTGTATTATTGAAAGCATAAATGAAAACAAACTGAAAGAAAAAAATCACATAAACTGAAACATAAGGGAAAATCGCAAATCTGAAAGGAAAAACTGAAAGAAAAAAATGCAATTTTGAAAGGAAAAAGAAAAAAAAATTCGTAGAAAACTGAAAGGAATGTAAAATCGCAGGACTGAAAGGAAAAGAAGAAGAGGGAGAAAAAGAGATATGCACCCCCACACCTAAATCATGCATTGTCCTCAATGTATAAGAAAATAAAAGAGCAAAGGAAACTGAGTACTCCCCTGGGGTGTGGTGTGCATGGTATGATCCACTTAGGCTGACTGAGATGGATGATGTAGTGGAATTTCTTCCACTACTTGCACTGCAAATCCTTCATAGAAAGATTTCAAGCGATGGCCATTCACCTTAAAGATTTTTCCTGTCTCTATGTTGCGTATGTCTACAGCTCCATGGGGATAAGCATGTTCTACAATGAATGGTCCAATCCACCTAGACCGTAGCTTTTCTGGAAACAATTTTAAACGAGAGTCAAAGAGTAAGACTTTATCACTAACCTCAAATTATTTTCTTGAAATCTGCCTGTCACGAGAGGCTTTGGTTTTTTGCTTTGTAGTTCCAAGAAGTCTCATATGCATCTCGTCTTATCTCCTCTAGCTCTTGCAGTTGCAACTTGCGATGGTGTCCAGCTTCCTTAAGGTCCATGTTGCAATTCTTTACAGCCCAATATGCCTTGTGTTCAAGTTCAACTGGAAGATGACAAGTTTTTCCATAGACCAATCTGTAAGGAGACATACCTATGGGAGTCTTGTAGGCTGTTCTGTATGCCCATAAGGCATCTTCCAGTCGTGCACTCCAGTCCTTTCGGTTGGGGGACACTATCTTTTCTAGGATGGCCTTGATTTCTCTGTTGGACACTTCAGCTTGCCCATTTGTCTGAGGATGATAGGCTGTGGATGTCCTATGTATGACATTGTGCTTTCTGAGAAGGCTTTCCACCACCTTATTGCAAAAGTGGGTCCCTCTGTCACTAATGATTGCCTTTGGTACTCCATGTCTGGCAAAGGTGTTTGTCTTCATAAAGTCCACTACTGCCTTTGCATCATCAGTCTTGGTTGCTCTACCTTCCACCCACTTGGATACATAATCCACTACTAGGATGATGTAGGTGTATCCAAAGGATGGTGGGAATGGGCCCATGAAATCGATGCCCCACACATCAAATACTTCACAGACCATGATGGGGTTCTGTGGCATTTGATTTCTGTTGCTCAGATTTCCAGTCTGTTGACACCTAGCACATGATATGCAAAATAAAAAAACATCTCGAAAAATAGTGGGCCAAAACAGGCTACTTTCAAGTATTTTATGTGCTGTCTTTCTTGGAACAAAGTGTCCACCACAACTATATGAATGACAAAAAGTAAGCACTGAAGCTATTTCTTAGTCTGGAATACATCTCCTTATCATTTGGTCAGCACAATGTTTCCACAAATATGGCTCATCCCAGACATAGTATTTAGCATCTTTCTTTATCTTGTCTTTGGTGTGCTTGGGCATATCAGAAGGCAAGTTACCTGTGGCTAGGTAGTTTACCATGTCTGTGTACCATGGCTCATCAGATTGGGCATGGAAGATCTGTTCAAAGAGGCCATTCTCACATTCTTCAGATTCTGAAAGGTGTTGCAAGGGTGTCTGCATTAACTATCTGGCAGAACTGATTTCATGAATCTCCTTTTGCGCAAGATCTGACTGAAAGACGGGCTGAAAAGGATTGATCTACGATTGCAGCTAAAAGGGCGCACCTGAAAGGCTCTCAGGTCTTCTTTCCTGCGCAGGAATGGTGTGCGCACCAAGCTGAAAGGGTGCAGTGGGTTTCTATTCTTCCTGCGGTTGTCTGCAGTTCATCTGTTGGATGCTGCAGACTGTTTCCTTCAGTTTTGGCTCTTTCTGGCTCTCTACCTTCACCTGGTCAGTCTCCCTGCAAAAATTATTGGTCATCAATTCATCTTGATTCTCATCAAAGACATCCTGACTCAAGCAATCAATAATATCTAGACCATAAACAGGGGACATATCATATGGATATTTCATAGCATCATAGACATTAAATTTAATGACTTTCCTTTTAAACTCCATAGTCAAGGTGCCATCATGCACATCAATCTTAGTCCTAGCAGTACTCAAGAAAGGACGTCCAAGAAGGATGTCAGAAGTAGTGTTGCAACTGTCTTCCTTTGTATCAATCACATAAAAGTCTGCAGGAAAGACAAGTTCATCTACTTGAACTAGAACATCTTCTAAAACACCTATGGAATAAACCACAGAGCTATCAGCTAGTTGAATCACAACTCTTGTGTCTTTCAGTGCACTTGCATTCAAAGAATTATAGATGGAAAGAGGCATAACATTTATGGATGCACCAAGATCACACATAGCTTTCTTAATTCCAACATTCCCTATTTTACAAGAAATTACAAACATGCCTTTATCTTTGCATTTAGTAGGGAGATCTCTTTTAATCACAGCAGTAACTACTTCACCTACACTTTTCTCTCTCTCAGCAAGCTTTCTTCTATTGGTACACAGTTGTAATACCCAGCTAGACTCCGGTATCAAAATTCCTACCGTCCGGTGGAATCTCGGATGTCGGAAGCCTCTGGTAGGGTAGAAACATGTTTTCATAAAATATTTTAATGTATTTCATGATTTTAAGTAAAAAGGAAATGAGTTTTTGCATGAAAACAACCTTGGAGGAAAACTCAGGTTCGGCCGCCGAACCTCAAGTTCGGCCGCCGAACATGCATGCACTTCGGGAGTGCTTTAGGCCCCCAAAAGCATAAGTGAGGGAAGTCCAGGTTCAGCCGCCGAACCTCAAGTTCGGCCGCCGAACATGGCATGCATGCGGAGGCACTTTCAGCTCCCGAACGTGGCCTGGCCAGCCACCTATAAAGGGGTCCCTTAGCCGAAAACGGGCGAGCTTTTTCCCCATTTTCGGCCAAGGTGAGCTCTCCGCCATCCCTCACCGGTTTTGAGCTCCTTCCTTCAAATCTTTCTCGTTTTTCATTTGTTTTACCATTGTTTTGAAGATTTTGAGCATTTGAGCAAGTTTTGGAGCTTGGAGGTTCAAGGAACTCTCTCTCTCCCATTTTCCGAGCTAGGGTCGTTCACCTCTCGATCTCCAAGAGGTAAGGGTCGATCTTGAGCTTATGGCATGTTTTAAGTAAGTTTTAAGTAGATCTATGGGGTAGAATGTATGTTTAGCTCATGGTTAGGTTTATGGGTTTAATATGTGTTTATGAATAATGTGAGTTGTTTGATGTGTTGTAGTTGGGGTTTTTGATGGTTTGAAGCCCCTAGGAACTTGTATGCTTGTTTGTGTATGATTGGGAATGTTGTAGAATAGGTTTATGCATGTTTGGATGGTTTTGGGAGGCAAATGTGCATGAGGAACCAAGTTTCTGCCCTTTGGCAGAAACCAGGTTCGGCAGCCGAAGGACTTTCGGCCGCCGAACCTGCCTGGGAGGCAAGCCTTTCGGCTGCCGAAGCCTGCCCCCGAAAGAGGACTTTCGTCTTTGGAGGGCAGTTTCGGCCGCCGAAAGTGCCGCCGAACATGCATGAGTTTCGTCTCTGTCTGGGAGTTTCGGCCGCCGAAGGTGCCGCCGAACCTGCCTGACTTTCGGCCGCCGAACCTGCCGTCGAAAGTGCCCTGTCCAGCCTTCCTTTGCATGTTTTTGCATGAATGTTTTGAGGAGTTTTAGAGGGTTTTTGGGGGATGTTTTTAGAGTTATGTTCTAGTTGTTTGGTCCCTCATTTGAGTCCACCTGTGTAGGTTCGGACTCGAGGAACCGAGGACCCCAGCAGTGAGTCAGCTGCTCCAGTGTCTAGTCAGAGCTATCCAGAGTTGAGTAGAATAAACCTTTACGTTTTAAAGTAAATCAATTGTAAAGTTTTGAGCATGTTCATGCATCATGAATGCCATGTGATGATTTATGTTGTTTGCATTAGAATTCACGAATATGTTGCATTACATATTTTAATGTTGATGTGGATGAATGTTGGATGATCCATAGCCCTCGATCTATGATGTGACGATGTGATATGTACGGTACGGAATGTAAGACCAGTGGGACCCATTCTACGTTCGCTGGCACTATGTAAGAGAAAGACCAGGACCCATTCTACGTTCTGGCACAGTTGGAATGTTATGTTATGCTATGTAAGAGAAAGACCAAGACCCATTCTACGTTCTGGCACAGTTGGACTATGTAGAGGGCTATTGGTGACAAGTTCATCCTTGATGTGATTAGCTGTGATGTGATGCATTCCATGTTATCATATGTTTTGAATGTTTTATTATTCTGCTCACTGGGCTCTAGTAGCTCACCCCTCTCCCTAATCTCCCAGGTTTGCAGGCACAGGGTACACCAGGAGGTCGATAAGAATAGCGAAGTCTCGTCTATGTAATAGATAGTGTGGACATGATAATTGTATTTGATGTTATGTAAAAGTACAGTTTAGACATGTAATGTAATGAGGCTTATGGATGATAGAGGTGTGCTTGACCATAGAATATTGTTATCCCTTTTAATACATGATCTCAGATATTTTATGATGTTTATGTAAACCAACTCAACATATGTTGTATCGCCCTTTGGGGCATTGATGAGATCCCACAGAGGGGTCAATGCTTATGATTATGTCTATGTACAGTGCATGCACAGGTTGAGCTTGGTGTATGATAGAATGTATGAAAGGAAAAGTTTTAATTTTTATATATGTTGTTGATCATGTATAGGATTAAACAGGTTTACAGGTTGCATGTCAGGCTTGCTACGGGTCCCGGCGGCCTTAAGCCGACCTGGATCCTAGCGCCGGTAGCGGTCTGATTTTCGGGTCGTTACAACAGTTCTTTTAGAAATTTTGCGTACCTGGGAATCTGCTTAACAGCATCTAGCAGAGGTATGTTGATTTCCACTTTCCTGAAAGTCTCAAGGATCTCCTTTTCTTCTTTTTCTTTTTGTGTTCTTTCAAATCTCTTTGGAAAGGAGGTGAAATCTAAAAACGTACCTGGTGATCAGCTTTCTGCGCAGGAGTGGTGTCTGATGAAGTTCAGCTGGTTGGTTCAGGCAAGTGGTGCGCAGGTGTTTCAGTTTGCACAGGCTTTTGTGCAACTTGCTTCTCTACCTCATATCTGGCATCTTGGAGTTCTTTCTCACTTCTCAAAGTCACAGCACTCACATTCTGTCTGGGATTAGTTTCAGTTTGAGATGGGAGCTTACCTTGAGATTCCAGCTTGCTTATGGAGGTGGCCATTTGTCCCACTTGCTGTTGGAGGCTTTGCAAGGTCTTTACTACCTCATCAAGAGTATTATTAGAACTTGGAGGTGTTGGTTGTGCTTGATTTCTTTGGTAGCTCTGATAGTTGTTAGCTCTTTCATAACTGAAATTGGGGTGGTCTCTCCAACCTGGATTATAAGTGTTAGAATATGGATCATGTCTTACCTGGTTGTTGTATCCTCCAATGGCATTCACTTGTTGGCTATCCTCTTGTAGTGTAGGACATTGATCAGTTGGGTGTCCTACATATGCACAAATCCCACATGGCCTAGTTAGCTGGGCTTGTTGAGGTTGGCCTATGAAGAAATTTGTCATGGTAGAGGTTAGTGCAGAAATTTGAGAGGAAAGATTAGATGTACTTACCTCATTGGCTTCTCTCTGTAGTTGCTTTTCTTCTCTATATTGCCTAGATGAGGCTGCAAGGGTGGAGATCAGCTCTCTCATTTCCTTAGGTGTCTTGTCTGCAATGGATCCTCCATAGGCTACATCAATGAATTTCCTTTCTGATGAAAGCAATCCTCCATAGAAGAATTCTATGAGTGCCTTATCAGAAATATCATGTTGAGGACAACCTGTACACAATCTTTTAAACCTTTTCCAATAGTCATATAAATCCTCAGATGGCTTTTGTCTTATGCTACTGATCTCTCTTCTTATGCGAATGGCTTTAGAAGTTGGGAAGTATTTATTCAAGAAAGCTACTACCATGTCATCCCAAGAAGTAATAAATCCAGGTGGCAAATAAAACAACCAATCGTTAGCATAATCATCTAGTGAAAAAGGAAAAGCTCTTAACTTAACAGTCTTTAGTTATGCCTTGCGGCCTCATGGTTGAACAAACAATGTTAAATTCCTTTAAGTGCTTGTGTGGATTTTCATTCTCAAGACCTCTAAATTTAGGCAGAAGATGAATCAAACCTGTTTTCAGTTCAAAGGGAACTGTCAGAGGTGGATAGGTGATGCAAAGAGGTGCTTGATCACCTACAGGTGTTGCCAATTCTCTCATAGTCCTTTCTCTTGGCATTGGAGCTCTCATGGCTGGATATTGATGTACAATTTCTTCATGGACAGCATGTTGTTGATTTTGCCACGTTTTCTGCCATTTCAGGAGCTTGGTGGTGCGATTTTGATGTCTCAGAAGAAGCTTCTGCACAGAGGTGTTCTGCAGATGATGATTCGGGCGTGACTTGCTTGTTCAGTCTCCTGATTGTGCGCTCAATTTCCGGATCATAAGGCAGAGTTTCCCTACGTTCACATCTAGTCATGAAAGAAAAAAAAAAGATTAGTTAAATCAATTCCCCGGCAACGGCGTCAATTTTTGACAGTCGGTTGTCGAAGCCGGTCAAAAATAATCTTTCCGGTTATCAATAATGTTAATACTGTAGATAGTGGTAAAGGATTGTAACGACCCGAAAATCAGACCGCTACCGGCGCTAGGATCCAGATCGGCTTAAGGCCGCCGGGACCCGTAGCAAGCCTGACATGTAACCTGTAAACCTGTTTAATGCCATACATGATCAACAATCATACATAAAAATTAAAACTTTTCTTTCATTCATTCCTCATACACCAAACTCAACCTGTGCATGCACTAAAACATAATCATAAACTTGACCCCTCTGTGGGATCTCATCAATGCCCCAATGGGCGATATACATGTGTTGAGTTGGCTAACATCTATATCATCAAATATCTAAGATCATGTATCAACAAGGGATTACAATGAACTATGGTCAAGCACAATTCTAAACCTCAATATCATTACACATAACATAACTATTCAGTTATACATCATCTTACAATTTATCATGTCCACTATCTATCTATTACAAAAATAAGACTTTACTCTTCTTGACTTCTCTGTCTAGCCCGTACCTGCAATCCTGGGGGATTAGGGAAAAGGGGTGAGCTACTAGAGCCCAGTGAGCAGAATAATAGAAAACAACATTTAAATTTCATGCCATCATGTAATACAACACATCACAACAAATCACATCTCGGATGGTATTGTCACCAATAGTCCTCTACATTCCAAAGTGCCGGGACGTAGAATGGGTACAACCGGTCTTTCTCTTCACATAACATATCATAACATTCCAATGTGCCAGGGATGTAGAATGGGTACAACCTGGACTTTCTCTTACATAGTGCTAGGGACGTAGAATGGGTACAACCTAGACTTCCATACCATACCATGCCGTAGCATCATCATATCATATGAGGACTAAAGGGTCATCCAATAACCAATCCACATCAACATCACAAATGCAATGCAACATATTCGTGGATTCTAATGCAAACAACCTAATTCATCACATAGCATTCATGATGCATGAACATGCTCAACTGTATAATTCATTTGCTTTAAAAATATAAGGTTTATTCTACTCACCTCTGGCTGAAGCTCTACTGACAAAGATTGAAGCAGCTAACTCACTGCTGGGGTCCTCGGTTCCTCGGGTCCGAACCTACACAGGTGGACTCAAATGAGGGACCAAACAACTAGAACATAACTCTAAAAACATCCCCCAAAAACCCCCAAAAACACTTCAAAACAATCATGCAAAAACATGCAAAGGAAGGCAGAACAGGGCAGGTTCGGCGGCACCTTCGGCGGCTGAAAGTCCCTCCAGAGCCGAAACCCAGCAGGTTCGGCGGCACCTTCGGCGGCCAAAAGTCCCAGACAAAGACGAAAGTCTCTTTTCGGGGGCAACTTCGGCAACCAAAAGGCCTGCCTCCCCAGCCATGTTCGGCGGCCGAAAGTTCCTTCGGCTGCTGAACCTGGTTTCTGCAAAAGGGCAGAAACTTGGCTCCTTTATGCACATTTGCCTCCCACAACTTCCAATCATGCATATAACTCATTCAAATCATACAAATATACATACATTGGCTCCTAGGGGCTTCAAACTAACTTAAATCCCAACTACAACACACATCAACAACACAAATCCAACATACATTGTTCAAAACATAACATTAACTCAAAAACCTAACTATGAGCTAAACATGCATTCTACCCCATAGATCTTGCATAAAACTTACTTTAAACATGAAATGAGCTTAAGATCGGCTCTTACCTCTTGAAGATCAAGAGAGAGACGTCCTAAACTCGGAGGTGGGAGATTTTGAGTTCTTGAACCTCAAAGCTCCAAAACTTGCTCAAATCTCTTCAAAACGACATAAACCTTGTTAAAACATGAAGGACTGAAGGAAAATCATCAAAAACGGACCATGGAGGAGCAAGAACTCACCGTGGTCGAAAATGGGGAGAAAACTCGCCCGTTTCGGCCATGGAGCTCTTATATAGGGGCTAGCCAGTTCACGTTCGGGGGCTGAACGTGCCCCCACATCTCATGCATGTTCGGCGGCCGAACATGAGGTTCGGCGGCCGAACCTGGTTTCTTTCAAACCAAACTTTCGGAGGCCAAAAGTGCTCCCAAAACCTATCCACGTTCGGCGGCCGAACATGACTTTCGGCGGCCGAACCTGGTAAAGGTTCCATGGTCTTTTTCATTTGAAAACTCAAATTCATTCTTACTTAAAAATCATTAAAACATGAAAACATTTGTGAAAACATTATTTTACCCTTCTAGAGGTCTCCGACATCCGAGATTCCACCGGACGGTAGGAATTCCGATACCGGAGTCTAGCCGGGTATTACATTCTCCCCCCCTTAAGAACATTCGTCCCCGAATGTTCCTCAACTAGCACATGCATAGAGTCATCACAACATACACATAACACACATGAAACATACCAGAACTAACCTTAGAAAAGATAAGGGTATTGCTGGAGCATGGACTCCCGTGTCTCCCAAGTGCATTCTTCCAAATTGTGATGGTTCCACAGGACTTTCACCATCGGGATTTCCTTGTTTCTTAGCTTTCTGATCTGGGTGTCTATGATCCGTACTGGCTGCTCCACATAGGTGAGATCCTCTTGGATCTCCACATCAGGCTCACTAAGAACCTTGCCCAGATCTGACACAAATTTTCTCAACATTGAAACATGGAAAACCGGATGGATTCTCGCCATTGAAGCAGGCAAATCTAGCTTGTACGACACATTCTCAATCTTCTGCAAGATCTCAAAGGGTCCGATGTATCGTGGGGCTAGTTTACCTTTCTTCCCAAAGCGAACCACTCCTTTCATTGGAGACACTTTGAGTAATACTAGATCCCCCTCCTGAAACTCGACCTGTCTTCTGCGAATGTCTGCATAACTCTTCTGTCTGCTTGCAGCAGTCTTGATTATCTCTCTGATTATGGGTATCACTCTGCTGGTGATCTCTACTAGCTCAGGCCCTGCCAAGGCCTTTTCTCCAACTTCCTCCCAGCAAACAGGTGACCTGCACTTCCTCCCATATAAAGCTTCATATGGAGCCATCCCGATGCTAGCATGATGGCTGTTATTGTAGGCAAACTCCACCAAAGGTAGATGCTGCCTCCAAGAACCGCCAAAGTCCAGCACACACATTCTTAGCATATCCTCTATGGTCTGGATGGTCCTCTCTGACTGTCCGTCAGTCTGGGGGTGGAAGGCAGTACTGAAATCCAACCTAGTAAGCATTCTGCAGACTCTGCCAAAACCTGGAGGTGAACTGGGGCCCTCTATCAGACACTATGGAAACAGAAACCCCACGCAGCCTGACGATCTCATCCACATATACCTGCGCCAACTTGTCCACAGAGTAGCCACTCCTGACAGGAATGAAGTGAGCATATTTGGTGAGTCTGTCCACAATCACCCATATGGAGTCCACTCTGTTGGACGCCGCCGGTAACCCCACTACGAAGTCCATAGCTATATTCTCCCATTTCCACTCTGGAATAGGTAGCGGGTTAAGCATTCCAGCCGGCTTCTGATGTTCCAGCTTCACCTTCTGACACACTTTGCAGGCTGACACAAACTGTGCCACTTCTTTCTTCATCGCTAGCCACCAATAAACTTTCTTCAAATCTTGATACATCTTGGTGGCTCTGGGGTGAACGCTGTATCTTGCATTATGAGCCTCTCTCATAATGTCTCCTTTTAGCCCTATGTCATCTGGTACACATAGTTGACTCCCATAGCGGAGGATCCCCTTGTTGTCAAATCTGAACTCGCTGTCTTTGCCTGACTGAACAGTCCTGGCAATCTTCACCAACTTTGGGTCCTCATGCTATTTCTGAGCCACTTGCTCCAGAAACACAGGTGTCACTCTCATCTGGGCCACTAAAGCACCGGTACCAGACAACTCCAACTGTAGACCTTCATCAATGAGCTTGCAAGACTCCTTCACCACTGGTCTCCTCTCTGCCGCGATGTGGGATAGACTGCCTAGTGACTTCCGGCTTAGGGCGTCTGCCACAACATTCGCCTTACCCAGATGGTACTGAATCTTGCAATCATAGTCACTCAGCAGCTCTACCCATCTCCTCTGTCTCAAGTTCAAATCTCTTTGACTCAGGATGTACTGCAGGCTCTTATGATCTGTAAAGATCTCACATTTTACCCCATAGAGGTAGTGCCTCCACATCTTGGGTGCAAAGATTACTGCTGCCATCTCAAGGTCATGCGTGGGGTAATTCAACTCATGCTTCTTCAGCTGCCTAGAAGCATAAGCAATCACCCTCTCATTCTGCATCAGTACACAACCCAGTCCCACACGGGACGCATCACAAAAGACTGTAAAGTGCTATCACTAGATGGCAGAGCAAAAACTGGTGCTGAAGTCAACCTCTTCTTAAGCTCTTCAAAACTCTCTTCGCACTGGTCAGTCCACAGAAACTTCTGATTCTTCCTGGTTAGTCTGGTCAGAGGAGCTGCTATTTTCGAGAAGTCCTAAACGAACCTCCTGTAGTAACCTGCCAAACCCAAGAAACTCCTGATCTCCGTCACTGAAGTGGGTCTAGGCCAGTTAGCCACAGTTTCTGTCTTCTTGGGGTCCACCTCAATCCCATTCTCTGACACTACATGCCCCAAGAACGAAATGCTCCTCAGCCAGAACTCACATTTAGAGAACTTGGCATACAAGCCATGTTCCCTCAAGGTCTGCAAGACCAACCGCAGATGATGGACATGCTCCTCTGCATTCCTGGAATACACTAAGATATCATCTATGAAGACAATAACGAAGTGATCCAGGTACTGGCTAAACACTCTGTTCATGAGATCCATGAATGCTGCAGGGGCGTTGGTTAACCCGAACGGCATTACAAGGAACTCAAAATGCCCATATCTGGTCCTGAAGGCTGTCTTTGGCACATCTTCTTCCCTTATCCTTAGCTGATGGTACCCCGATCTCAGATCTATTTTGGAGAAACAACCTGCTCCGGCTAGCTGGTCAAATTGATCGTCGATCCTAGGCAACGGGTACTTATTCTTGGTAGTGACTTTGTTCAACTGCCTGTAGTCGATACAAAGTCTAAGGGATCCATCATTCTTTCTGACGAACAACATTGGTGCACCCCAAGGTGAAGTGCTCGGTCGGATGAAGCCCTTTTCTACCAACTCTTGTAACTGTTCTTTCAATTCTTTCAACTCGGCTGGAGCCATCCTATAGGGAGGGATAGAGATCGGTCGGGTTCCAGGCATCAGTTCAATCTCGAACTCTATCTCCCTAGCAGGTGGTAAACCTGGCAGCTCGTCTGGGAAGACGTCTAGAAACTCTCTAACCACTGGCACCGAGGCGGGCTCTCTAACCTGACTGCTAAGCTCTCTCACATGAGCCAAATACCCCTGACATCCCTTCCTAAGCAACCTACGAGCCTGAAGAGCTGATATCAGACCTCTAGGTGTACCCCTCCTATCTCCCCTGAAGACAACCTCTGACCCATCCTGACCTCTGAACCTGACTACCTTGTCCCTGCAGTCCAAGGTAGCACCATGGGTAGATAGCCAGTCCATCCCTAGAATGACGTCAAAATCTGTCAAATCTAGAACCACCAGGTCGGCGGACAAGCATCTTCCCTCAACAAACACAAGACTACACTGGCAGACTGACTCTGCCACTGATGGATCACACTTGGGTCCACTGACCCAGAGAGGACACTCTAACTCAGAGATCATCAACCCCAACCTCTGGCGGCTCTCGGAGCAATAAAAGAATGAGATGCACCAGGGTCCATCAAGGCATACACATCTGAACAACCAATGACTAAATTACCTGCCACCACGGTGTTAGATGCATCTGCCTCCTGCTGAGTCATTGTGAAGATCCGTGCTGGAGCTGATGGACCTTCACCTCTGAAACCCGCTGAAGAAGAGGCTGCCCCTCTCCATCTGCCTCTGCCACTGGCCTGAGTCATGGCTGGAGCTGCTGGCTGAGCTACACTACCTGAAGCTGTCTGCTGAGACTGTGCTCCAAAAGCTGCCCTAGGACACTCCCGAGCCATGTGTCCCTCTTGCCTGCATCTGAAGCAGGCTGATGTCCCAGCCCGACAAACTCCCCTGTGTAGCCTACCACACTTTGCACAAACTGCATTATCCGCGCCAGAGCTTGAGCCGCTCCCTAGTCCCAGACTAGACTTGACTTTGTTCCAACACTTGTTCTTCTTGGGCTTCCTAGTGGTGTTATTCCACTTTTTGCTACCTGAAGCTGCTGCACTGAAAGAAGAAGAGCCTGGGGTCTTGGAACCAGAAGGATGTGCCATTGACTGCTTAACTGTTCCCTGAACGATGGCACTGGCCTCCATTTTCCGGGCCATATCCACTATGGCGTGGAAGCTCTCCCTATCTGCTGACTGGATCAAGGAGGAATATCTGGAGTGAAGTTTCATGATATACCTCCTTGACCTTTTCTGGTCTGAGTCAAGGTTTTGCCCTGCAAATGGCAACAGCTCCAAGAATCTGTCTGTGAACTCCTCTACACTCATATCATCAGTCTGTCTCAACTGCTCAAACTCTATCATCTTTAGCTCCCTTGAACTATCTGGGAAAGCCCATCCTGCAAACTCGTTTGCAAACTCTTCCCATGACATGCTGTCTACCCTCGGGTTCACATAATTCTTGAACCACTCTCGTGCCTTCTTGCACTTAAGCGTGAACCCAGCCATCTGAATGGCTCTACTGTCATCAGCCCCAATCTCATCCGTGATCACCTTAACCCTTTCCAGATACACAAATGGGTCATCCCCTTTTTCATACTGGGGAGCACCCAACTTCATGTAGTCTGTCATCTTGACCTTGCTCCCACTGGCTGAGCTAGGTCTAGGGGGTTGAGTAGCTGGGGCTGCTGGTTCTGTAGGCGGTGGAGGTGGTGCAACATTTTCTGAGGTAGGGTTTGCTGGATTTGGATAATAAGGTGGGGGTGGATACATTGGGTATTGTGAATATGGTGGGTAGTAGGGTGGGTATGGCATCTGTGTGGGATAAGGGGTGAAGCTAGGGTAATCCGATGTACCTCCCATCGAATACCCGGGATTTTGTGAGAAGTGTGGGTAGTGGGGTGGCTGAACAAATCCCGAGGCCTGAGTGCCTCCTTGGGACTCTCCCATTCCCTCTTCTGACATGCTAACTCCCAAACTGCCATCCCTCCTCTGCTCTACATCCATATCATCCCCCATGCCTTCTGACATTTCTCCCTGAACTGTTCCCCTCACTGATCTGCTCCTACCCAGATCCAGAGACCTTCTAGGGTGTCTTACTGCTCTTTCTCTGTTAGACCTACTAGACATCGCCCTAGGCAATGTAGGAGGACGGGCGCTCATGCCCTCATCCTCAGGTGGCACTCCAGTCAATCTTGCTGATCGACGAGTTCCCCTCATCCTGTTTTCTGAAAGGCAGCACATAACAAGCAAACATTAGCATCATATGGTTCATGTGGGCACACATGAACCCTCATCACATGCATATCATTCATATCATAGCATTAATGCACATGTATAAAATCATGGCATTTCACATCATCAAACAAGACAGGACTCCACATCCTATCCTAGTGGACATGATCTTCCTATTGTGCTTGACCTTCTATAACATCTATGAGCCCGACACTCTAGGTCCGACCATATGAACCTAGGGCTCTGATACTATTATGTAACGACCCGAAAATCAGACCGCTACCGGCGCTAGGATCCAGATCGGCTTAAGGCCGCCGGGACCCGTAGCAAGCCTGACATGTAACCTGTAAACCTGTTTAATCCCATACATGATCAACAATCATACCTAAAAATTAAAACTTTTCTTTCATTCATTCCTCATACACCAAACTCAACCTGTGCATGCACTAAAACATAATCATAAACTTGACCCCTCTGTGGGATCTCATCAATGCCCCAATGGGCGATATACATGTGTTGAGTTGGCTAACATCTATATCATCAAATATCTAAGATCATGTATCAACAAGGGATTACAATGAATTATGGTCAAGCACAATTCTAAACCTCAATATCATTACACATAACATAACTATTCACTTATACATCATCTTACAATTTATCATGTCCACTATCTATCTATTACAAACATAAGACTTTACTCTTCTTGACTTCTCTGTCTAGCCCGTACCTGCAATCCTAGGGGATCAGGGAAAAGGGGTGAGCTACTAGAGCCCAGTGAGCAGAATAATAGAAAACAACATTTAAATTTCATGCCATCATGTAATGCAACACATCACAACAAATCACATCTCGGATGGTATTGTCACCAATAGTCCTCTACATTCCAAAGTGCCGGAACGTAGAATGGGTACAACCGGTCTTTCTCTTAACATAACATATCATAACATTCCAATGTGCCAGGGACGTAGAATGGGTACAACTTGGACTTTCTCTTACATAGTGCCAGGGACGTAGAATGGGTGCAACCTGGACTTCCATACCATACCATGCCGTAGCATCATCATATCATATGAGGACTAAAGGGTCATCCAATAACCAATCCACATCAACATCACAAATGCAATGCAACATATTCGTGGATTCTAATGCAAACAACCTAATTCATCACATGGCATTCATGATGCATGAACATGCTCAACTGTATAATTCATTTGCTTTAAAAACATAAGGTTTATTCTACTCACCTCTGGCTGAAGCTCTACTGACAAAGATTGAAGCAGCTAACTCACTGCTGGGGTCCTCGGTTCCTCGGGTCCGAACCTACACAGGTGGACTCAAATGAGGGACCAAACAACTAGAACATAACTCTAAAAACATCCCCCAAAAACCCCCTAAAACACCTCAAAACAATCATGCAAAAACATGCAAAGGAAGGCAGAACAGGGTAGGTTCGGCGGCACCTTCGGCGGCCGAAAGTCCCTCCAGAGCCGAAACCCAGGCAGGTTCGGCGGCACCTTCGGCGGCCGAAAGTCCCAGACAGAGACGAAAGTCTCTTTTCGGGGGCAACTTCGGCAGCCGAAAGGCCTGCCTCCCCAGCCATGTTCGGCGGCCGAAAGTTCCTTCGGCTGTCGAACCTGGTTTCTGCAAAAGGGCAGAAACTTGGCTCCTTTATGTACATTTGCCTCCCACAACTTCCAATCATGCATATAACTCATTCAAATCATACAAATATACATACATTGGCTCCTAGGGGCTTCAAACTAACTTAAACCCCAACTACAACACACATCAACAACACAAATCCAACATACATTGTTCAAAACATAACATTAACTCAAAAACCTAACTATGAGCTAAACATGCATTCTACCCCATAGATCTTGCATAAAACTTACTTTATACATGAAATGAGCTTAAGATCGGCTCTTACCTCTTGAAGATCGAGAGAGAGACGTCCTAAACTCGAAGGTGGGAGATTTTGAGTTCTTGAACCTCAAAGCTCCAAAACTTGCTCAAATCTCTTAAAAATGACATAAACCTTGTTAAAACATGAAGGATTGAAGGAAAATCATAAAAAACAGACCATGGAGGAGCAAGAACTCACCGTGGTCGAAAATGGGGAGAAAACTCGCCCGTTTCGGCCATGGAGCTCTTATATAGGGGCTGGCCAATTCACGTTCGGGGGCCGAACGTGCCCCCACATCTCATGCATGTTCGGCGGCCGAACATGAGGTTCGGCGGCCGAACCTGGTTTCTTTCAAACCAAACTTTCGGAGGCCAAAAGTGCTCCCAAAACCTATCCACGTTCGGCGGCCGAACATGACTTTTGGCGGCCGAACCTGGTAAAGGTTCCATGGTCTTTTTCATTTGAAAACTCAAATTCATTCTTACTTAAAAATCATTAAAACATGAAAACATTTGTGAAAACATGATTTTACCCTTCTAGAGGTCTCCGACATCCGAGATTCCACCGGACGGTAGGAATTCCGATACCGGAGTCTAGCCGGGTATTACAAGGATCAAATCCAGAGAGAATTGAAAACTTATCTATTTTTCTTAACAAGACCAAGAAAATTAACTGAATGAGAAACTGAAAGCAATTAACTGAATGCAAAATAAAAATAAAGTGCAATAAAAGTAAAATGGGGGGTTTTGAGATTGATTTGTCTAAGCAACTACTGAAAGCAATTAAATAAGCAAAATATAAAAATAAAAGTGAAATCAATATGAGAAAGGTCTAGTTGAAGAGTTGGATCCACTTCGGTTATTTGGATTGATCATTGAAACTTATGTTCTTTAGATTGATTCAATAGATTAGTTATGGAGATGGAAAACGCTTCTCACCATCATGTCTCTCTTTATGATTAAACCAATTAGTGTAATACCCGGCTAGACTCCGGTATCGAAATTCCTACCGTCCGGTGGAATCTCGGATGTCGGAAGCCTCTAATAGGGTAGAAACATGTTTTCATAAAATGTTTTAATGTATTTCATGATTTTAATTAAAAAGGAAATGAGTTTTTGCATGAAAACAACCTTGGAGGAAAACCCAGGTTCGGCCGCCGAACCTCAAGTTTGGCCGCCGAACATGCAGGCATTTCGGGTGTGCCTTAGGCCCCCAAAGGTATAAGTGAGGGAAGTCCAGGTTCGGCCGCCGAACATGGCATGCATGCGGAGGCACGTTCGGCCCCCGAACGTGGCCTGGCCAGCCACTATAAAAGGGTTCCTTAGCCGAAAACGGGCGAGCTTTTTCCCCATTTTCGGCCAAGGTGAGCTCTCCGCCGCCCCTCACCGATCTTGAGTTCTTTTCCTTCAAATCTTTCACGATTTTCACAAGTTTTCATCTTGTTTTAAAGATTTTCAAGTTTTGAGCAAGTTTTGAGCTTGGAGACCCAAGGAAGTTGTAAATCTCCCACCTCCGAGTTTAGGTCGTCTTTCTCTCGATCTTCAAGAGGTAAGAGCCGATCTTAAGCTCATTGCATGTTTTAAGTAAGTTTTATGAAGATCTATGGTGTAGAATGCATGTTTAGCTTATAGTTAGGTTTTTGAGTTTATGTTGTGTTTTTGAGCAATATGGCTTGCAAATGCATGTTTGATGTGTTGTAGATGGGGCTTAGGATGGTTTGAAGCCCCTAGGAGCTTGTATGCTTGTGTATGTGTGTTGTAGAATAGGTTTATGCATGTTTGGATGGAATGGGAGGCGTATATGCATAGAAGAGCTGAGTTTCTGCCATTCTGGGAGAAACCAGGTTCGGCAGCCGAAGGAACTTTCGGCCGTCGAACATGCTTGTGGAAGCAGCCTTCGGCTGCCGAAGCCTGCCCCCGAAAGGAGACTTTCGTCTCTGTCTGGGAGTTTCGACCGCCGAAAGTGCCGCCGAACATGCATGAGTTTCGCCTCTGTCTGGGAGTTTTGGCCGCCGAAGGGGCCGCCGAACCTGCCTGACTTTCTGCTCTGGAGGGACTTTCGGCCGCCGAACCTGCCGCCGAAAGTGCCCTGTTCAGCCTTCCTTTGCATGTTTTTGCATGATTGTTTTGAGGTGTTTTAGGGGGTTTTTGGGGGATGTTTTTAGAGTTATATTCTAGTTGTTTGGTCCCTCATTTGAGTCCACCTGTGTAGGTTCGGACCCGAGGAACCGAGGACCCCAGCAGTGAGTTCAGCTGCTTCTGAGTCAGTAGAGCTTCAGCCAGAGGTGAGTAGAATAAACCTTTACGATTTGAAGCAAATAAATTATAAAGTTTTTAGCATGTTCATGCATCATGAATGCCATGTGATAAATTAGGTTGTTTGCATTAGAATTCACGAATATGTTGCATTGCATTTATGATGTTGATGTGGATTGGTTATTGGATGATCCTTTAGTCCTCATATGGTATGATGATGTTACGGCATGATATGGTATGGAAGTCCAGGTTGTACCCATTCTACGTCCCTGGCACTATGTAAGAGAAAGTCCAGGTTGTACCCATTCTACGTCCCTGGCACATTGGAATGTTATGATATGTTATGTTAAGAGAAAGACCGGTTGTACCCATTCTACGTCCCGGCACTTTGGAATGTAGAGGACTAATGGTGACAATACCATCTGAGATGTGATTTGTTGTGATGTGTTGCATTACATGATGGCATGAGAATTTAAATGTTGTTTTTCATTATTCTGCTCACTAGGCTCTAGTAGCTCACCCCTTTTCCCTAATCCCCCAGGATTGCAGGTACGGGCTAGACAGAGAAGTCAAGAAGAGTAAAGTCATGTGTTTGTAATAGATAGAAAGTGGACATGATAAATTGTAAGATGATGTAAAGTTTGAATAGTCATGTTATGTATAATGATATTGAGGATTAGAAGTTGTGCTTGACCCTATGGATGTTGTTATCCCTTTTATTACATGATCTCAGATGTTTTATGATGTAGATGTAAACCAACTCAATACATGTTATGCCACCCATTGGGGGCATTGATGAGATCCCACAGAGGGGTCAAGGTTATGATTATGACTATGTTCAGTGCATGTACAGGTTGAGTTTGGTGTATGATAGAATGTATGAAAGAAAAGTTTTAATTTTTATGTATGTTGTTGATCATGTATGGGATTAAACAGGTTTACAGGTTACATGTCAGGCTTGCTACGGGTCCCGGCGGCCTTAAGCCGATCTGGATCCTAGCGCCGGTAGCGGTCCGATTTTTGAGTCGTTAAAGCTGGAGTAATCCGACCGCTACCGGCGCTAGGGCTCTGAACATTATAAAACATTTTTGATCATGTAATAAAAGGGATACCTCATACACAATGTCAGGCACAATATCTAATCCTCAATATCATTACATGACTAAAACTGTACTTTTACATAACATTAATACATTTATCATGTCCACACCATCTATTACATGACCATGACTTCATTACTCTTGTAAACCTTCTGGTCTACCCTGTACCTGCAATCCTGGGGAAATGGGAGAGGGGTGAGCTACTAGAGCCCAGTGAGCAGAATAGTAAAAACACTTAAATCATATGGATCATGGAATGCATCACATCACAGCTAATCACATCAAGGATGAATTTGTCACCGATAGCCCTCTACATGGTCCAACTGTGCCAGAACGTAGAATGGGTCCTGGTCTTTCCCTTACATATCATAACATAACAGTGTCCAACTGTGCCAGAACGTAGAATGGGTCCTGGTCTTTCCCTTACATAGTGCCAGCGAACGTAGAATGGGTCCCACTAGTCTTACATTCCATACCGTACATATCACATCGTCATATCATAGATCGAGGGCTATGGATCATCCAACATTCATCCACATCAACATTTAACATATGCAATGCAACATATTCGTGAATTCTAATGCAAGCAACCTAATTCATCACATGGCATTCATGATGCATGAAGCATGCTAAAAAGTACATTATTTGCTTTAAAACATATTAGGTTATTCCACTCACCTCTGGATAGCTCCGACCAGACACTGGGGCAACAGACTCACTGCGGGGGTCCTCGGTTCCTCGGGTCCGAACCTACACAGGTGGACTCAAATGAGGGACCAAACATACATGAACATAACTCTAAACTATTCCCCAAAAACCCCCTCAAACATCATGGAATAATCATAGAAAAACATGCAAGAAAGGGCTGGACAGGGCACTTTCGGCGGCAGGTTCGGCGGCCGAAAGTCCCTCCAGAGCCGAAAGTCAGGCAGGTTCGGCGGCTCCTTCGGCGGCCGAAACTCCCAGACAGAGGCGAAACTCATGCATGTTCGGCGGCACTTTCGGCGGCCGAAACTCCTAGACAGAGACAAAAGTCTCCTTTCGGGGGCAAGCTTCGGCAGCCGAAGGCTGCCTCCACAAGCATGTTCGGCGGCCGAAAGTTCCTTCGGCTGCCGAACCTGGTTTCTCCCAGAAAGGCAGAAACTCAGCTCCCTTATGCATTTGTGCCTCCAATCTCATCCAAACATGCATAAACCTATTCTACAACATTCCCAAACATACACAAGCAACATACAAGTTCCTAGGGGCATCAAACCATCAAAAACCCCAACTACAACACACAAACAACTCACATTGTTCAAAAATCACACCAAAAACTCATAAACATAACTATGACCTAAACATGCATTCTACCCCCATGAACTTCATAAAACTTACTTAAAACATACTATAAGCTAGAGATCAACTCTTACCTCTTGAAGATCGAGAGTAGAGGCGACCAAACTTGGAGTTGGAAGAGATTCGAGTTCTTGAACCTCAAAGCTCCAAAACTTTGCTCAAAAGCTCAAATCTTCAAAACGAGGTTAAAACAAGTGAAAAACTTGAAAGATCTAGAGGAAAAACATCAAAGATCGGTGAGGGGCGGCGAAAAGCTCACCTTGGCCGAAAATGGGGAAAAGCTCGCCCGTTTTCAGCTAAGGGACCCTTTTATAGTGGCTGGCCAGGCCACATTCGGGGGCCGAATGTGCCTCCGCATGCATGCCATGTTCGGCGGCCGAACTTGAGATTCGGCGGCCGAACTTGAGGTTCGGCGGCCGAACCTGGACTTCCCTCACTTGTGCTTTCGGGGGCCTAAAGGCGCTCCCGAAGGCATGCATGTTTGGCGGCCGAACTTGAGGTTCGGCGGCCGAACCTGAGTTTTCCTCCAAGGTTGTTTTCATTTTACTTAAAACCATGAAATACCTTAAAACATTTTATGAAAACATGCTTCTACCCTACTAGAGGCTTTCGACATCCGAGATTCCACCGGACGATAGGAATTCCGATACCGGAGTCTAGCCGGGTATTACACCCCCACCTCCACCACCTACAGAACCAGCAGCCCCCGCTACTCAACCTTCTAGACCTAGCTCAGCCAGTGGGAGCAAGGTAAAGATGACCCCGACTACATGAAACTGGGTGCTCCTCAGTATGAAAAAGGGGATGACCCATTTGTGTATCTTGAAAGGGTTAAGGTGATCACAGATGAGATTGGGGCTGATGACAGTAGAGCCATTCAGATGGCTGGGTTCACGCTTAAGTGCAAGAAGGCACGAGAGTGGTTCAAGAATTATGTGAACCCGAGAGTAGACAGCATGTCTTGGGAGGAGTTTGCAAACGAGTTTGCAGGATGGGCTTTCCCGGATAGTTCAAGGGAGCTGAAGATGATAGAGTTTGAGTAGTTGAGGCAGACTGATGAGATGGGTGTAGAGGAGTTCACAGACAGATTCTTGGAGTTGTTGCCATTTGCAGGGCAAAATCTTGACTCGGATCAGAAAAGGTCAAGGAGGTATATCATGAAACTCCACTCTAGATATTCCTCCTTGATCCAGTCAGCAGATAGGGAGAGCTTCCATGCCATAGTGGATATGGCCCGGAAAATGGAGGCCAGTGCCATCGTTCAGGGAACAGTCAGAAAGTCAGTGGCACAGCCTTCTGGTTCCAAGACCCCAGGCTCTTTTTCTCTGAGTGCAGCAGCTTCAGGTAGTAAAAAGTGGAATAATACCACTAGGAAGCCCAAGAAGAACAAGTTTTGGAACAAGGTCAAGTCTAGTCTGGGATTAGGGAGTGGCTCAAGCTCTGGTGCGGATAATGCAGTTTGTGCAAAGTGTAGTAGGCCACACAAGGGAGTTTGCCGAGCTGGGACAGCAGCCTGCTTCAGATGCGGGCAAGAGGGACACATGGCTCGGGAGTGTCCTAGGGCAGCTTTTGGAGCACAGTCTCAGCAGACAGCTTCTGGCATTGTGGCTCAGCCAGCAGCTCCAGCCATGACTCAGGCCAATGGCAGAGGCAGAGGGAGAGGGGCAGCCTCTTCTTCAGCGGGTTTCAGAGGTGAAGGTCCATCAGCTCCAGCACGGATCTTCACAATGACTCAACAGGAGGCAGATGCATCTAACACCGTGGTGGCAGGTAATTTAGTCATTGGTTGTTCATATGTATATGCCTTGATAGACCCTGGTGCATCTCATTCTTTTATTGCTCCGAGAGCCGTCCAGAGGTTGGGGTTGATGATCTCTGAGTTAGAGTGTCCTCTCTGGGTCAGTGGACCCAAGTGTGATCCATCAGTGGCAGAGTCAGTCTGCCAGTGCAGTCCAGTCTTTGTTGAGGGAAGATGCCTTTCCGTCGACCTTGTCGTTCTAGACTTGACAGATTTTGACGTCATTCTAGGGATGGACTGGTTATCTACCCATGGTGCTACCTTGGACTGCAGGGACAAGGTAGTCAGGTTCAGAGGTCAGGATGGGTCAGAGGTGGTCTTCAGGGGAGACAGGAGAGGTACACCTAGAGGTCTGATATCAGCTCTTCAGGCTCATAGGTTGCTTAGGAAGGGATGTCAGGGGTATTTGGCTCATGTGAGAGAGCTTAGCAGTCAGGTTAGAGAGCCCGCCTCGGTGCCAGTGGTTAGAGAGTTTCTCGATGTCTTCCCAGATGAGCTGCCAGGTTTACCACCTGCTAGGGAGATAGAGTTCGAGATAGAACTGATGCCTGGAACCCGACCGATCTCTATCCCTCCCTACAGGATGGCTCCAGCTGAGTTGAAGGAATTGAAGGAACAGTTGCAAGAGCTGGTAGAAAAGGGCTTCATCCGACCGAGCACCTCACCTTGGGGTGCACCAGTCTTGTTTGTGAGAAAGAAGGATGGATCCCTTAGACTTTGTATCGACTACAGGCAGTTGAACAAAGTCACTACCAAGAATAAGTACCCGTTGCCTAGGATCGACGATCTATTTGACCAGCTAGCCGGAGCAGGTTGTTTTTCCAAAATAGATCTGAGATCGGGGTACCATCAGCTAAGGATAAGGGAAGAAGATGTGCCAAAGACAGCTTTCAGGACCAGATATGGGCATTTTGAGTTCCTTGTAATGCCGTTCGGGTTAACCAATGCCCCTGCAGCATTCATGGATCTCATGAACAGAGTGTTTAGCCAGTACCTGGATCACTTCGTTATTGTCTTCATAGATGATATCTTAGTGTATTCCAGGAATGCAGAGGAGCATGCCCATCATCTGAGGTTGGTTCTATAGACCTTGAGGGAGCATGACTTGTATGCCAAGTTCTCCAAGTGTGAGTTCTGGCTGAGGAGCATCTCATTCTTGGGGCATGTAGTGTCAGAGAATGGAATAGAGGTGGACCCCAAGAAGGTAGAAGCTGTGGCTAACTGGCCTAGACCCACTTCAGTGACGGAGATCAGGAGTTTCTTGGGTTTGGCAGGTTACTACAGGAGGTTCGTCCAGGACTTCTCAAAAGTTGCAGCTCCTCTGACCAGACTAACCAGGAAGAATCAGAAGTTTGTGTGGACCGACCAGTGCGAAGAGAGTTTTGAAGAGCTTAAGAAGAGGTTGACTTCAGCACCAGTGTTAGCTCTGCCATCTAGTGATGAAGACTTTATAGTCTTTTGTGATGCGTTCCGTGTGGGACTGGGTTGTGTACTAATGCAGAATGAGAGAGTGATTGCTTATGCTTCTAGGCAGCTGAAGAAGCATGAGTTGAATTACCCCACACATGACCTAGAGATGGTAGCAGTAATCTTTGCACTCAAGATGTGGAGGCACTACCTTTATGGGGTTAAATGTGAGATCTTCACAGATCATAAAAGCCTGCAGTACATCCTGAGTCAAAGAGATTTGAACTTGAGACAGAGGAGATGGTTAGAGCTGCTGATTGACTATGATTGCAAGATTCAGTATCATCCGGGTAAGGCGAACGTCGTGGCAGACGCCCTAAGCCGGAAGTCACTAGGCAGTTTATCCCACATCACGGCTGAAAGGAGACCAGTGGTGAAGGAGTTTTACAAGCTTATTGATGAAGGTCTACAGTTGGAGTTGTCTGGTAAGGTGCTTTAGTGGCCCAGATGAGAGTGACACCTGTGTTTCTGGAGCAAGTGGCTCAGAAACAGCATGAGGACCCAGAGCTAGTGAAGATTGCCAGGACTGTTCAGTCAGGCAAGGACAGTGAGTTCACATTTGACAATAAGGGGATCCTCCGCTATGGGAGTCGATTGTGTGTACCAGATGACATAGGGCTAAAAGGAGACATTATGAGAGAGGCTCATAATGCAAGATACATCGTTCACCCCGGAGCCACCAAGATGTATCAAGATCTGAAGAAAGTTTATTGGTGGCCAGCGATGAAGAAAGAAGTGGCACAGTTTGTGTTAGCCTGCGAAGTGTGTCAGAGGGTGAAGCTGGAACATCAGAAGCCGGCTGGAATGCTTAACCCGCTACCTATTCCAGAGTGAAAATGGAAGAATATAGCTATGGACTTCATAGTGGGGTTACCGGCGACGTCCAACAGATTGGACTCCATATGGGTGATTGTGGACAGACTCACCAAATCTGCTCACTTCATCCCTGTCAGGAGTGGCTATTCTGTGGACAAGTTGGCGCAGGTGTATGTTGATGAGATCGTCAGGCTGCATGGGGTTCCTGTTTCAATAGTGTCCGATAGAGGACCCCAGTTCACCTCTAGGTTTTGGCGGAGTCTGCAGAATGCCATGGGTACCAGGTTGGATTTCAGTACTGCCTTCCACCCCCAGACTGACGGACAGTCAGAAAGGACCATCCAGACTATCGAGGATATACTTAGAATGTGTGTGCTAGATTTTGGCGGTTCTTGGAGGCAGCATCTACCCTTGGTGGAGTTTGCCTACAATAACAGCCATCATGCTAGCATCGGGATGGCTCCTTATGAAGTCTTGGTCATGTAATAGATAGTGTGGACATGAAAAATGTTGAGATGTTATGTATAAGTACAGTATAGAATGTAGTGATGTTTATGGATGTTAGAGGTGTGCTTGACCATAGAATGTTGTTATCCCTTTTAATACATGATCTATGATGTTTATGTAAACCAACTCAACACATGTTATGCCACCCATTGGGGGCATTGATGAGATTCCAAAGAGGGGTCAATGTGTATAGTTATGATTATGTTCAGTGCATGCACAGGTTGAGTTTGGTGTATGAATGAAAGAAAAGTTTTAATTTTTATGCATGTTGTTGATCATGTATGGGATTAAACAGGTTCACAGGATGTATGTTGGGCTTGCTACGGGTCCCGGCGGCCTTAAGCCGACCTGGATCCTAGCGTCGGTAGCGGTCCGATTTTTGGGTCGTTACAATTATTTACATGATTTCTGCTTAATTTAGTGCTTTTGATATTATCGTGCAGAAAATGGTGAAAAATGACATTTTGGAGAAAACCCCCCTAAAACTGCCTTAATTAGAGCAAAAGAGAGCAAGCCTGCCAAGTTGAAATCAAGTGAAGCTAAATAAGGAAAGTGGCAAATAAGGAAAGTGGCAAATAAGGAAAGTACATTCAGCCAAAGCAATTTGAAATTCAAATTTCAAACATTCAAGAAGCCTTTTCCTTATTCAAGAAGTCAAATCTCAAGTTACCATGAATGAAGAGCCAAATAAGGAAAGTATTTTGAATTTCAAATCTTCAAGATTCATATTTAAATTTTGAATTTCAAAATCCAGCTTATTAAGGAAGCCAAATCCAAAGATCACATGCTTGCCACTTCATGCCATGCACATTCAAAATTCAAATTGCAAAGGAAGGCTCCACCTCCCTTATTTGTGCATGGGTGGCAAAGAAGGTGTGAAGAAGCTTCTTGGGCACCTTGGGCAGCATCTTGAAGACACTAGGACAGCAAGTAAGGGCAAGGACCACAATTCTTGCACAAGCCACACATACCACACGCCACTCCTTCACTTATGCATGGGCGGCAACACTTGAAGACCAAGGGCAATTTGGGCAGCCTCTTAAAAACTCATGGACAGCCAAGGAAACCCTAGGACAGCATCTGAAAAACATATTTAAGCTCTCCTTAAGCCAGTAGCCGAGAATCCTCACCCATCCCCATCCATCTCTCCCATTCGGCCAAGGCACGGCGCAAGGCTCCTCCACCATTTGGTTCTTCATCTCTTGTTCTTTCCTTTTATTTTCTATTTTGTTTCAGCCATGAGTGGCTGAAACCTTTAATTCTAGTTGAAGATTGGTTAAAACTAAGGTTGTTTTATGGATTGTGAGATATGAACATAAACTATTTGTCTTTAATTTGTTCAATATTCATACAATTTCTTGCTTGAATCTATTATTATTTTGTTGTTTTGATCAAATTGGCCACTTGATTCTTGATTGCAAGGTAATTAATTGTTAGTTTGGGTAATTTTTAGTCCGTAATTGCTGAAATTATTCAAACATAAGAACACTTGGTGTGACAACTAAGGAATTGTATAATCTAGCAACATCTCATGCGTTTGAGTAGCTAGGATTGGATCTCTCTATTTCTTCATGCAATTGATAATTGTTTTGATGCCTAAGGCCCAAGAACGTTCTTTGGCAATTTGTTAATTAGTAATTAATAAAAGGACTTTTCCTAATTGATTGAATCATAAGGAGAGACATGGTGGTGAGAAGCGTTTTCCATCTCCATAACTAATCTATTGAATCAATCTAAAGAACATGAGTTTCAATGATCAATCCAAACAACCAAAGTGTATCCATCTCTTCAACTAGACCTTTCTCATATTTGATTTCTCTTTATTTCTTTTTACTATTTGCTTCTTTTATTGCTTTCAGTAGTTGCTAATCAAAATCAATCTCAAAAACCCCCATTTTACTTTTATTACACTTTATTTTTATTCCGCTTTCAGTTACTTGCTTTCAGTTGCGCTTTCAGTTAATTCTCTTGGTCTTGTTGAGAAAAATAGATAAGTTTTCAATTCTCTGTGGATTCGATTCTTTACCACTATCTGCAGTATTAATATTGTTGATAACCGGAAATGTTATTTTTGACTGGCTTTGACAACCGCGAGTCAAGCAGTTATCTCACTGCAAGTCTCTATGGTCTCCCAAGTCTGATTCTACACAGACGGACTTAAATGAGGGACCAAACATAACGTTTACAATGCTTAAAAGAACCCCCAAGAAACCCCTAAGAATACACAAGAACACATGTAGGAAACAAGTAGAAAAAGGCTGGACAGGGGACTTCTGGAGGCAGGTTAGGCAGCCAAATGGCTGCCTCCACAGCCAGATTTGGCGATCGAATTTTTCTTCAACTGCTAAACCTAGGTCCTCCAGTAAGGCAGAACCCGATTCTACCCTACGCTTATAACTAAGAAACAAACCCGTTTTACATGCAACAGCCTAAAGACTACCATACACACTTAACACTCATAAAGGACCTCAAAAACTATTCTAAACTTAACATGCATCAACAAAATCCCAAAAGAAAACCATCCATCAACAAAACTAACTCAAACTTTAAAAATTTAGAATAATCAATCATGCATGCCCTAACAACTTGTAATACTGGTTTAAAATCTTCATAAAACATAAGAAAGGCAAGGATTGAACTTACCTATTGAAGAACATGGGAAAACACAACAACCAAGATTTAGAGAAGAGGGAAATCAATTGTCGGAGGTCTCCAAAGGTTAAAGCTTAAAATCAAAACTCAAATCTTCAAAAACGAAGTAAAAACTCATGAATTCGCCATGAGATTTGAAGTAATTTCAGCAAAAACATCTGGGAAAGGGCATGGACTTACCTTTGCCCGAAAATAGAGAAAGAGCTCTCACGTTTTTAGGCTAAAGGCCTTTTATAGGTGGCTGGAGGAGTGGCCTTCGGCGGCTGAACCTTAAAACTCCTCTAACTCTTTTTTTTTTAAAAAAAAACACACTAAGAAAAGTTTCAAATTTATTTTATGAAAATCCTATTTTACCCTTCTAAAGATTTCAGCTTCAAGATCCCAGATTCCAATGGAGATTCTGTCAAAAAGTTGGAATTTTGACGCTAGAGTTTAACCGGGTATTACACCATGAGTATTGGGAGCGGTTTAGCCACATCACATGATAAAGAGTGAGGTAGAGGGAGAGGGACAGCCTCTTCTTTAGCAGGTTCCCAAGGGGAAGGTCCTTTAGCCCCAGCATGGATCTTCACCATGACACAGCAGGAGGCCAACACATCAAACACAGTGGTGTCAGGTAAACTCACTATTGGGTATTCTGATGTGTATGCTCTTATGGACTCTGGTGCCTCTCATTCTTTTATTTCTCCGAGAGCCGTAGACAGTTTGAATTTAATAGCTTCTAGGCTAGAGTGTCCTCTTTAGGTCAGTGCGCCCAAGTGTGATCTATCTGTGGTAGAGTCAGTCTGTTAGTTCAGTCCAGTTATAGTTGAGGATTGGTGCCTTCCAGCCAAACTTGTGGTTCTAGATTTGACTAATTTTGACGTTATTCTAGAGATGGATTGGCTCTTAACTCATGGTGCTACCTTGGACTGCAGAGACAAGGTAGTTAGATTCAAAGAACAAGATGGATCGAAGGTTGTCTTTCAAGGAGACAAGTCAGGTATGCCTAGAGGATTGATATCTGCCCTGTAGGCTCATAGGTTGCTTATAAGGGGTTGTCAGGGGTTTCTGGCTCATGTCAGAGAGTTTAACAGTCAGGTCAGGGAACCAACTTCAGTGCCCGTGGTCAGAAAGTTTCTCGATATTTTCCCAGACGAGCTAATAGATTTACCACCTGCTAAGAAAATAGAGTTTGAAATTGAAGTGGTGCCAGGAACTAAACCCATCTCTATTCCTCCCTACATGATGGCACCTACAGAGTTGAAAGATGTAATATCCGGCTAGACTCCGATATCGGAATTCCTACCGTCCGGTAGAATCTCGGATGTCGGAAACTTCTATAAGAGTAAAATCATGTTTTTATGAAATGATTTAATGTATTTTATGATTTTAAGTAAAAAGGAAATTGAGTTTTTAATGAAAATAGCCTTGGAGGAAGATTCAGGTTCGGCCCCCGAACATGCATGCGCTTCGGGAGTGCTTTAGGCCCCCGAAGGCATAAGTGAGGGAAGTCCAGGTTCAGCCGCCGAACCTTATGTTCGGCCGCCGAACATGGCATGCATGTGGAGGCACGTTAGGCCCCCGAAAGTGGCCTGGCCAGCCACCTATAAAGGGGTCCCCATGTCCGAATGGGCGAGCTTTTCTCCCCATTTTCGGCCAAGGTGAGTTCTTCGCCGTCCTTTGTTGATTTTGAGCTTCTTCCTTCGAGTTTTCATGATTTCTTATGGATTTTAACTTGGATTTTGAAGATTTCGAGCTTAGATCGAAGTTGTGAAGCTTGGAGACCTCAGGAACCCATCTTTCCCAAATCTCCAAGTTAGGTCACACTCTCTCTAGATCTTCAAAAGGTAAGAGTCGATCTTTAGATCATTATATATTTTAAGCGAGTTTCATGAAGATTTATGGGGTAGAAATGCATGCTAGGTTATTTTTGAGTTCATGGGTTTATGTTGAGTTATTGTGCAATGTGGGTTGTTCATGTGTGTTTGATGTGTTGTAGTTGGGGTTTAAGATAGTTTGAAGCCCCTAGGAGCTTATATGCTTGAGTATGCATGTTGTAGAATAGGAAAATGCATGATTGAATGAGTTGGGAGGCGTTTATGCATGAGAAAGGCTGGGTTCTGCCACTTTGGGAGGACCCAGGTTCGGCAGCCGAAGGCTTTTTCGGCCGCCGAACCTGCCTGTGGAGGCCAACTTTTGGCTGCCGAACCCTGCCCCCGAAAGTGGACCTTCGGCTCTAGAAGGGACTTTCGGCCGCCGAAGGTGCCGCCGAACATGCATGAGTTTCGTCTCTGGAGGGAACCTTCGGCCGCCGAAAGTGCCGCCGAAGGTGCATGACTTTCGGCTCTGGAGGGACTTTCGGCCGCCGAACCTGCCGCCGAAAGTGCCCTATTCAGCCCTCCTTTACATGATTTCTATGATTGTTTTAAGATGTTTTAGGGGGGTTTTTGGGGAGTATTTTAGAGTCATGTTTATGTATGTTTGGTCCCTCATTTGAGTCCACCTGTGTAGGTTCGGACCCGAGGAACCGAGGACCCCAGCAGTGAGTCAGCTGCTTCAGTGTCTGTCAGAGCTAACCAGAGGTGAGTGGAATAACTCTCTACGTTTTAAAGCAAATAATGTAAGTTTTAGCATGATTCACGCATCATGAATGCCATGAGATATACTAGGGTGCTTGCATTACAATCCACGAATATGTTGCATTGCATATTATGTTGTTGATGTGGATGAATATTGAATGATCCATTAGCCCTCATATATTATGATATGATGACATGATATGGAAGTCCAGGCGTGCCTGCTCTACGCCCCTGGCACTATGTAAGAGAAAGTCCGGGCGAGCCTGCACTACGCCCCCGGCACTGTTGGATATGTATGTTATGCTATGGAAGTCCAGGCGTGCCTGCTCTATGCCCCTGGCATGTTTTGACAGTATAGAGGGCTAACTGGTGACAAGTTCATCCTTGATTTGATTTGTTTGTGCTGTGATGCATTCCATGTTATCATATGTTTTAAATACTATGTTTTATTATTCTGCTCACTGGGCTCTAGTAGCTCACCCCACTCCCTTATTTCCCCAGGTTTGCAGGTACGGGTTAGACCAGGAGGTCAGCTAGAATAAAGTTGTGGTCATGTAATAGCTAGTGGTGGACATGATAATTGTTGAAATGTAATGAATAGTATCGAATAATCATGTAATGTAATGATGTTATTGAGAAGTAGAGTGGTGCTTGACCCTAGTATGTGGTTTATCCCTTTTAATGTATGATCTTTCAAATGTAATGGTTTAATGATATTTTATGAAAACCAAACTTAATGTATGAATGAATGTTTCCCATTGGAGCATAGTTGAGGACTCCAATGAAGGGAATGATGTTTATGAGTTATGCATGCACAGGTTGAGTTTGGTGAATGAATGTAAAAGTTTAAAATTTTTATGTATGTGTTGATCATGTATGGGATTAAACAGGTATACAGGAGGTATGTTGGGCTTGCTACGGGTCCCTGCGGCCTTAAGCCGATCCGGATCCTAGTGCCGGTAGCGGTCCGATTTTCGGGTCGTTACAAAAGAGCTAAAGAAACAGTTGCAAGAATTGGTAGATAAGGGCTTCATCTGACCTAGCACCTCACCTTGGGGTGCTCCAGTTTTGTTTGTGAAAAAGAAGGATGAATCCTTAAGACTTTGTATTGACTACAGGCAGTTGAACAAAGTCTCTACCAAGAATAAGTAGTTGATATCCATGATTGATGATTTGTTTGACCAGCTAGCAGGAGCCGGTCATTTTTTCAAGATAGATTTGAGATGCGAGTACCATCAGTTGAGAATCAGAGAAGAAGACGTACCTAAGATAGCTTTTAGGACCAGATATGGGCATTATGAGTTCCTAGTGATGTCGTTTGAGCTGACTAATGCCCTTGCAGTATTCATAGATCTCATGAATAGAGTTTTCAAACAGTTTCTGAATCACTTTGTTATTGTTTTCATTGATAATATCTTGGTGTATTCCAGAAATGCAGAGGAGCATGCCCATCATCTAAGGAGAGTGTTGCAGGCCTTGAGAGAACACGGTTTGTATGCCAAGTTCTCTAAATGTGAGTTCTGGTTGAGGAGTATATCTTTCTTGGGGCATGTAGTGTCAGAAAAGGGAACCGAGGTGGACTCTAAGAAAGTAGAAGCTGTAGCTAACTGGTCCAGATCCACTACAGTGACAGAGATCAAAAGTTTTTTGGGTTTGGCAGGTTACTACAGGAGATTCGTCCAGGATTTCTCCAAATTAGTTGCTCCTAGAACCAGGTTGACCTAGAAGAATTAGAAGTTTTTCTGGTCAGATCAGTGTGAAGAAAGTTTCCAAAAGCTTAAGAGAAGACTGGCGTCAGCACTAGTGTTAGCTCTGCCTACAAGTAATAAGGATTTCACAGTGTTTTGTGATGCATCCCAAGTGGGACTAGGTTGTGTGTTGATGCAAAATGAGAGGGTAATTGCTTATGCTTTTAGACAGTTGAAGAAGCACAACTTAAATTATCCTACACATGATCTAGAAATGGCAGCTGTGATCTTTGCACTCAAGATGTGGAGGCATTACTTGTATGGGGTAAAATATGATATCTTTACAGTTCATAAGAGTTTGCAATATATCTTGAGTCAAAAAGAGTTAAACTTGAGGCAGAAAAGATGGGTAGAACTATTTAGCGATTGCGATTGCAAAATCCAATATCATCCGGGTAAAGCAAGTGTGGTGGCAGATGCTCTTAGCCAGAAATCACTTGGCAATTTATCCCACATCTCAGTAGAGAGAAGACCAGTGGTGAAAGAATTTTACAAACTTGTTAACGAAGACTTATAGCTAGAGTTGTCTGGTAAGGTGCGTTAGTAACACAAATGAAAATGATACCCGTGTTTCTGGAACAAGTGGCTCAGAAATAGCACGAAAACCCCGAGTTGGTAAAAATAGCAAGAGTTGTTCAGAAAGGTAAGAATGGTGATTTTAGGTTTGAAACAAAGGGATTCTCCATTACGGGAATAACTTGTGTGTATCAAATGACATAGGTTTGAAAGGAGAGATTATGAGAGAGGCTCATAATGCCAGGTACAGTGTTCACCCTAGAGCCACTAAGATGTCTCAAGATATAAAGAAGGTGTATTGGTTGCCTTCTATGGAGAGGGAAGTAGCTCAGTTTGTGTTCGCCTGTGAGGTGTGTCAGAGGGTAAAGTTGAAACATCAGAAGCCAGCTAGAATGCTCAACCCACTACCAATTCCAAAGTGAAAATGGGAATACGTGGCAATGGATTTTGTGGTGGGGTTACCAGCAACATCCAACAAACATGACTCTATATGGGTAATAGTGGACAGATTGACCAAATCTGCTCACTTTATTCCTTTCAGGAGTGGTTATTTTGTGGACAAGTTGGCACAGATCTACGTAGAAGAAATCATCAGGCTGCATGGGGCTCCATTTTCTATAGTGTTAGATAGGAGACCCCAGTTTACCTCTAGGTTTTGGTGGAGTCTGCAAAATGGGGCATGAGGCTAGACTTTAGCACTACTTTTCATCCTCAGACTGATGGACAGTCGGAGAGGACCATCCAAACTATAGAGGACATGCTAAGGATGTGTGTGCTAGACTTTTGTAGTTCTTGGATGCAACATCTACCATTGGTGGAATTTTCCTATAATAACAGTTACAATGCTAGCATTGGGATGGCTCCTTATAAAGTTTTATATGGGAGGAAGTGCAGGTCACCTGTTTGCTAGGAAGAAGTAGGAGAGAGGGCCTTAGCAAGGCCAGAATTAGTAGAGATTACCAGCAGGGTAGTGCTTATCACCAGAGAGAGAACCAGAACAACTGTGAGTAGGCAGAACAACTATGCAGACATCCGCAGAAAGCAAGTTATTTTTCAGGATGGAGATATGGTATTGCTTAAGGTGTCTCCTATGAAGGGAGTGATTCATTTTGGAAAGAAAGGTAAACTAGCTCCAAGGTACATCGGGCCCTTTGAAATCTTACAAAAGATTGGAAATGTATCCTACAAGTTAGATCTACCTACTTCTATGGAGAGAATCCATCCGGTTTTCCATGATTCTATGTTACATAAATTCGTGTCAAATCCGAGCAAGGTTCTTAGTGAACTTGATATGGAGATCCTAGGAGATCTTACCTATGTTGAATAGGCAGTGCGGATCGTAGACACACAGATTAGAAAGCTGAGGAACAAGGAAATCGCGATGGTAAAAGTTTTATGGAATCACCACGACAAGGAAGAGTGCACCTGGGAGACCCGAGAGTCGATGCTTAAGCAGTACCCTCATCTCTTTTTAAGTAAGTTGGTAAATGTTTTCATGTGTCTTCTTGATGTATATGTTTTGCTCATTTGCTTTGTTCAACATTTGAGGACGAATGTTCTTAAGGGGGCAAAAATGTAATACCCGGCTAAACTTCGACATCGAAATTTCCACTTTCCGACGAAACCTCCATCGAAATACGGAATCTCGAAACTGGAATCTTTAGAAGGGTAAAATAGAGATTTCATAAAAGGAATTTAAGGTTTTTAGAATCGTGTTTTTTTTTAAAAAAAAAGTTTTGAAAAGGTTTTAAGGTTCAACTGCTGAACTTTAAGGTTCGGCCACCAAAGATGGTTTCTCCAGCCACCTGTAAAAGGCCTTCAGTCTAAAAATCGAGAGAGCTTTTTCTCTATCTTCGGGCAGAGGTAAGTACATGCCCTTTCTAAGATGATTTTGCTGAAATTACTTTGATTTCTTGGAGAATTCATAAGTTTTTACCTTGTTTTTGAAGATTTGAGTTTGGACTTCAAGTCTTAGCCTTTGGAACCCTCAGAAAATGATTTTCCCTCTTCCTTCAAGTTTTAGCTATTGTGTGTTATGTATTCTTCAAGAGGTGAGTTAATACTTACTTCTCCTATATTTTCTGAAGGTTTTAAACTAAGTTTTACAAGTCGCTAGGGCATGCATGATCGATTATTCTAAAAATTTTAAAGTTTATGTTAGTTTAGATGTGGGATGTTTTTCTCTTGGGTTTTTGTTGATGCATGTTGAGTCAGAGCAAGTTTTTGAGGTCATTTATGTGTGTTAAGTATGTTTGGTAGTTGTTAGCCTTTTGCATGTGCGTTTGAAAGTGTTTTGGAGGCTACATGTTTAGGACAGAATCAGGTTCTGTAATACCCGGCTAGACTCCGGTATCGGAATTCCTACCGTCCGGTGGAATCTCGGATGTCGGAGACCTCTAGAAGGGTAAAACCATGTTTTCATGAAATGTTTTAATGCTTTTGATGATTTAAGTAAAAAGAGAATGAGTTTTTGCATAAGAACAACCTTGGAGGAAAGCTCAGGTTCGGCCGCCAAAACTCAAAGTTCGGTCGCCGAACATGCATGCATTTCGGGTGAGCCTTAGGCCCCTGAAGGCATAAGTGAGGGAAGTCCAGGTTCGGCCGCTGAACCTCAAGTTCGGCCGCCGAACATGGCATGCGTGCGGACGCACATTCGGCCCCCGAATGTGGCCTGGGTAGCCACTATAAAAGGGTCCCTTAGCCGAAAACGGGCGAGCTTTTCCTCATTTTCGGCCAAGGTGAGCTCTCCGCCGCCCCTCACCGATCTTTGATGTTTTTCCTCTAGATCTTTCAAGTTTTTCATTTGTTTTAACTTTGTTTTGAAGATTTGAGCCTTTGAGCAAAGTTTTGGAGCTTTGAGGTTCAAGAACTCAAATCTCTCCCAACTCCAAGTTTGGTCGCCTCTACTCTCGATCTTCAAGAGGTAAGAGTCGATCTCTAGCTTATATTATGTTTTAAGTAAATTTTATGAAGTTCATGGGGGTAGAATGCATGTTTAGGTTATAGTTATGTTTATGGGTATAAATGTATGTTCATGAACAATGTGGCTTGTAATGTGTGTTTGATGTGTTGTAGTTGGGGTTTAAGGTAGTTTGAGACCCCTAGGAGCTTGTATGCATGTTTTGGTTGAACTATATGCATGATTGAAAGATTTAGGAGGCAAATGTGCATAAAGGAGCCAAGTTTCTGCCCTTTGGCAGAAACCAGGTTCGGCAGCCGAAGGAACTTTCGGCCGCCGAACATGGCTGGGGAGGCAAGCCTTTTGGCTGCCGAAGTTGCCCCCGAAAAGAGACTTTCGTCTCTGTCTGGGACTTTCGGCCGCCGAAGGTGCCGCCGAACCTGCCTGGGTTTCGGCTCTGGAGGGACTTTCGGCCGCCGAAGGTGCCGCTAAACCTGCCCTGTCCAGCCTTCCTTTGCATGTTCTTGCATGGATGTTTTGAGATGTTTTAGGGGGTTTTTGGGGGATGTTTTTAGAGTTATGTTATAGAATATTGGTCCCTCATTTGAGTCCACCTGTGTAGGTTCGGACCCGAGGAACCGAGGACCTCAACAGTGAGTCAGCTGCTTCAGTCAGTGTCAGAGCTAGCCTGAGGTGAGTGGAATAACTCTTATGCTTTTAAATAAATAAATCAGTTTTGAGCATGTTCATGCATCACGGATGCCATGTGATATTTTAGGTTGTTTGCATTAGAAATCACGAATATGTTGCATTGCATAATATGTTGTTGATGTGGATGAATGTTGAATGATCCATTAGCCCTCATATGTTATGACATGATGATATGATATGGAAGTCCAGGTGTGGCCTGCACTACGCCCCTGGCACTATGTAAGAGAAAGACCGGAAGTGGCCTGCACTATGCCCCCGGCACCATGGAATATGTATGTTATGTTATGTTATGTATAAGAGAAAGACCAGGTGTGGCCTGCACTACGCCCCTGGCATGATTGGAATATGTAGAGGGCTAAATGGTGACAAGTTCATCCTTGATATGATTAGTTGTGATGTGATGCATTCCATGATAGCATGTGTTTTAAATGCTTTATGATTCTGCTCACTGGGCTCTAGTAGCTCACCCCTCTCCCAAATTCCCCAGGTTTGCAGGTACGGGTTAGACAGAGAAGTCAAGAAGAGTAATGAAGTCATATGTATGTAATAGTTAGAATGTGGACATGACAGGTTGTATAATGATGTATAGATATGTAATGTAAGGATATTGAGGTTAGAAGTGTGCTTGACCATAGTATAATGTAATCCCTTTTGAAACATGATCTTAATGTTATTGATGTCCATGTTTAACCAACTCAACACTTGTTATGCCACCCTTTGGGGGCATTGATGAGATCCCACTAAGGGGTCAAGTTTATGATTATGTATATGTTCAGTGCATGCACAGGTTGAGTTTGGTGTATGATAGAATGTATAAAAGAAAAGTTTTAAATTTTTATGTATGTTTGTTGATCATGTATGGGATTAAACAGGTTTACAGGTTACATGTCAGGCTTGCTACGGGTCCCGGCGGCCTTAAGCCGATCTGGATCCTAGCACCGGTAGCGGTCCGATTTTCGGGTCGTTACAGGTTCTATCTTGTTTGAGAACCCAGGTGTAACGACCCAAAAACCGGACCGCTACCGGCGCTAGGATCCAGATCGGCTTAAGGCCGCCAGGACCCGTAGCAAGCCTGACACACATCCTGTACAACTGGTATAATCCCATACATGATCAAACATTCCATAAAAACTTTAAAACATTTCATATACCGAGCTTGACCTGTATGCTAGATAACTGTAAACATATAAACCCCCATGCTGGAGCCCTCATCAAATGCTCTAGCTGGGTCAACATTACATACATCAAGTCTGGTTCACATATGACATCAATAAAAACATAACATACATCATGTACAAAAAGGGATTAACCAGACCTTAGGGCCAAGCACAATACTAATCCATAAACATAACTCTACCTTACATTACATTACATTACAATACATTATCTTACAATACATTATATCAATTTACATTACATGTCCACGCTAACATACTAATCTATTACATAAACATAACATTAACCCTTGTGTAGCAGCCCGGAAACCGAACTGCCACCGGCACTAGGATCCAGATCGACTTAAGGTCGCCGGGACCCGTAGTAAGCCTGCTATCCTGACTGTGAACCTGTGACATCCCATACATGATCATATATTTTCTGTAAAACACATAAAACTTTTCTTCATTCCAAGGCTTAACCTGTGCATGCACTATCTCTGTTCTCTACCAATCCCTACTAGAGCTCCTCATTGCTCTAGGCGGATAAAACTCATAATGTTAAGCCTGGTTTTCTCATAAACATACAACAATATATCACCATACACTGATCATGTGAAAACACAAAAAGGGATTACAACTCTTATAATCAAGCACCATTCTATACACTGTACACATACATTATCTCTTTACATTTACATGTCCACACTAGCTATTACAAAATACTCTTCCTGTACCCTGCTAACCTCTGACCTCTGAACCTGCACAACTAGAGTTAGGGGAGAGGGATGAGCTACTATAGCCCAGTGAGTAGAACAGTAATAAAGCACAGGTGATAAAACATGCTCTCATGCAATGTATCACATCACAAGTAATCACATCTCAGCATGGACGGATCAACACTCCCTCTATACCATATGCCTGGTCCCCGTAGGGCTGTTCTAGGTCTTTGTGCCTGGTCCCCGTAGGGCTGTTCCAGGTCTTTATGCCTGGTCCCCGTAGGGCTGTTCCAGGTCTTTCCTCTGAGGGCTATTGAATCCTTACTATGTCCATACAGTCATAGAATCAAGGATAAATGCAATGCATCATCTTCGTGTACACTAATGCACTCAGCCTATAGCATAGTCATGATGCATGAAACATGATAAAATGTTCATTTCTCATATTAAAACATTAAAGTAAGTTCCACTCACCTCTGGCTGACTCTGTGCTAACTCTGCAGGTTCTGACCCTATACTCACTGCTGCTCTCTAGGGTTCCTCTGGTCCGTTCCTACACAGGTGGACACAAATGAGGGACCAAACTAACTCAAGAACATTTCTAAGAAACTCCCCAAAACCCTTCGAAACCATCCTAGAACATTCACAGAAAATATGCAAAAGAAGGCTGGACAGGGCACTTTCGGCGGCAGGTTCGGCGGCCGAAACCCCTCTCCAGAGACGAAACTCATGCATGTTCGGCGGCACCTTCGGCGGCCGAAGGTCTCATCCAGAGACGAAACTCACATACTTTCGGCGGCCGAACTCCCTCTTTCGGCGGCCGAAAGTCCTTTTCTATACCGAAAGCTTAGCTTTCGGGGGCAAGCTTTGGCAGCCGAAACTGCCTCCAAGCATGTTCGGCGGCCGAACCTGGTTTTGTCCAGGGGACAGAACCTTGCTCTGTTTCATGCAAACTTTTCCCAAAAACCTACAACAGGCATATCAACGACTCCCAACTAGCACATACACATATATATGCACAAAGGGGTCTCAAACTATCCTAAAACCCCAAACAAACACATCTAACAACACTTAAACATGCTTCAACTCAAAGATCATCAAAAACCTCACCTAAACCTAAACATGCATACTACCCATACAAACTTCATAAAACCTTCAAAAATCAAGAAAGGAAAGTCAGGATCTTCTCTTACCTCTTCCAAACAAGAGATTAGACGATCCCAACGTGGAGTTATGAAGAACCAAGCTTCCAAAGCTCCAAACTTCCAAACTTTGCTCTTTTGCTTAAAACCTTCAAAACAAACATAAAACCCTTCAAAACTTTGAAAGATCTGAAGGAAATCATAAAAACCATGAAAGTCAACGTGAGAAGGTTTTGGCTCACCTCTGGCTGCAAGTGGAGGAGAAAATACCCTCCTCTCACCGACCTTTGGCCCTTTTATAGGTGGCTGGCCAGACCTACCTTCGGCAGCCGAACGTGAATTCGAAACCATGCAATGTTCGGCGGCCAAAAGTGACCTTCGACGGCCGAACCTTTGCATTTCTCCCTTGTTGCTTTTCATTCCAAAACTCTTTTCCTTTAACACTTTAAAACATTAAAACATGTTAAACTACCTTAGAAAACATATGTATTACCCTTCTAGAGGGTTCCGACATCCGAGATTCCACCGGACTATAGGAATTCCGATGCCGGACTCTAGCCGGGTATTACATTCTCCCCCCCTTAAGAACATTCGTCCCCGAATGTTCCTAACACAACATAAAACACATAGAAAAGGGGAAAACGAACCTCAAAACAGATATGGATACTGTTGGAGCATAGACTCCCGTGTCTCCCAGGTGCACTCTTCTAGGTTATGGTGGTTCCACAGGACTTTCACCATTGGTATCTCCTTGTTTCTCAGCTTTCGAATCTGGGTGTCAATGATCCGCACTGGCTGCTCGACATAGGTGAGATCGCTTAAGATTTCCACCTCAGGCTCACTAAGAACCTTCTCTGGATCTGACACAAACTTTCTTAACATAGAAACATGAAATACCGGGTGAACTCGTTCCATTGATGCAGGTAAATCCAGCTTATACGACACAGGCCCGATCTTCTGCAAGATCTCAAAGGGACCTATGTACCGTGGAGCTAATTTACCCTTCTTGCCAAAGCGAACCACTCCCTTCATTGGAGACACCTTCAGTAATACCATATCCCCCTCCTGGAACTCTATCTGCTTCCTACGGATGTCTGCATAGCTTTTCTGCCTGCTTACTGCTGTTCTGATCCTCTCTCTGATCACAGGCACCAACTTGCTGGTAATCTCAACTAACTCTGGCCCTGCAAGAGTCTTCTCTCCTACCTCTTCCCAGCAAACAGGTGTTCTGCACTTCCTCCCATACAGAGCTTCATAAGGAGCCATCCCTATGCTAGCATGATGGCTGTTGTTGTAGGCAAACTCCACCAGAGGTAGATGCTGCCTCCAAGAACCGCCAAAGTCTAACACACACATTCTCAGCATATCTTCTATGGTTTGGATGGTCCTTTCTGACTGACCGTCTGTCTGTGGATGGAAAGCAGTGCTGAAATCCAATCTTGTACCCATAGCAGCTTGCAGACTCCGCCAAAATCTGGAGGTGAACTGCGGTCCTCTATCTGAGACTATCGACACTGGAACTCCATGCAGCTTGATTATCTCTTCTACATAGACCTGCGCTAACTTGTCTACAGAATAGTTGCTCCTGACTGGTATGAAGTGAGCAGATTTCGTCAATCTGTCCACAATCACCCATATGGAGTCTAGCCTGTTGGACGTCGCCGGTAACCCCACTACAAAATCCATAGCGATATTCTCCCATTTCCACTCTGGAATCGGCAGTGGGTTAAGCATTCCAGCCGGCTTCTGATGCTCTAGTTTCACCCTTTGACATGTCTCGCAGGCTGACACGAACTGTGCCACTTCCCTCTTCATTGCTGGCCACCAATACACCCTTCTCAGGTCTTGATACATCTTAGTGGCTCCAGGGTGAACGCTATATCTTGCATTATGAGCTTCCCTCATAATGTCTTCCTTCAAACTGCTATCATCTGGTACACATAATCTCTTGCCATGACGAAGAATCCCCTCACTGTCAAATCTGAACTCTGCACTGTTGCCAGACTGAACAGTCCTGGCAATCTTCACTAACTCAGGGTCTTCGTGCTGTTTCAGAGCCACTTGCTCTAGAAACACTGGTGTAACTCTCATCTGTGCAATCAAAGCACCTGTACCAGATAGCTGCAACTGTAACCCTTCATCCATAAGCCTGTAAAAGTCCTTCACCACCGGTCTTCTCTCTACTGCAATGTGGGATAAACTGCCAAGTGATTTCCGGCTTAAGGCATCAGCTACAACATTAGCCTTACCCGGATGATATTGGATCTTACAATCGTAATCACTGAGCAATTCTACCCACCGTCTCTGCCTCAAGTTTAACTCTCTTTGACTTAAGATGTGCTGCAGGCTCTTATGATCCGTATAGATCTCACACTTTACCCCATAGAGGTAATGCCTCCACATCTTAAGTGCAAAGATAACAGCTGCCATCTCAAGATCGTGTGTCGGATAGTTCAGCTCGTGCTTCTTCAGCTGTCTAGAAGCATAAGCTATCACTCTGTCATTCTGCATTAACACACAACCTAATCCCACTCGGGATGCATCACAGAACACTGTGAAATCTTCCTCACTGATCGGCAGAGCTAACACCGGTGCTGAAGTTAACCGTCTCTTCAACTCTTCAAAACTCTCATCACAATCTTCTGTCCATACGAACTTCTGATTCTTCCTCGTCAGTCTGGTCATCGGAGCAGCTATCTTCGAAAAGTCCTGAACGAACCTCCGATAGTAGCCTGCCAAACCCAGAAAACTCTTAATCTCTGTCACTGACGTGGGTGTAGGCCAGTTGGCTACTGCCTCTACCTTCTTGGGATCTACTGTTATTCCTTCCTCTGATACTACATGTCCCAAAAAGGCAATGCTCCTTAGCCAGAACTCGCACTTGGAGAACTTGGCATACAAGCCATGCTCTCTCAAGGTTTGCAAAATGAGTCTCAGATGCTGGGCATGCTCCTCTGCATTCTTGGAGTACACTAAGATATCATCGATAAAGACGATCACAAAACGATCCAAGTACTCCCTGAAAACCCGATTCATGAGATCCATGAATGCTGCAGGGGCATTAGTCAACCCGAACGGCATTACTAGGAACTCATAATGCCCATATCTGGTTCGGAAAGCAGTCTTGGATACATCTCCTTCTCTGATCTTCAACTGGTGGTATCCAGATCTCAGATCTATCTTAGAAAAACAACCTGCTCCTGACAGCTGGTCGAATAGATCATCAATCCTAGGTAAAGGATACTTGTTTTTGATCGTGACTTTGTTCAACTGTCTGTAGTCGACACAAAGTCTAAGTGGTCCATCCTTCTTTCTGACAAATAATACTGGAGCACCCCAAGGGGAGGTACTCGGGCGGATGAAACCTTTTGCTACCAAATCCTGTAACTGGTCTTTCAACTCTCTCAGCTCTACTGGTGCCATCCGGTAGGGAGGAATAGAGATCGGTCTAGCACCGGGCATCAACTCTATCTCGAACTCTATGTCCCTATCAGGTGGTAGTCCTGGAAGCTCTTCAGGAAACACATCTGGGAATTCTCTAACAACTGGTACTGAGGATGGTTCCCTAACCTGACTGTCTAGCTCTCTCACATAAGCTAGGAACCCCTGACACCCCTTCCTCAACATCCTACGAGCCTGAAGGGCTGATATCAAACCTCTAGGTGTCCCTCTCTTGTCTCCTCTGAAGACACACTCTGACCCATCCTGGTCTCTGAGACTCACTACCTTGTCCCTGCAGTGCAAAGTAGCACTATAGGTAGATAACCAATCCATCCCTAGAATGACATCAAAATCTGTCAACTCTAGAACCACAAGGTCAGCTGGAAGGCATCTATCCTCTATAAACACTGGACTGAACTGACAGACTGACTCTGCCAATGATGGGTCACATCTAGGTCCACTGACCCAAAGAGGACACTCTAACTCGGAGACTATCAACCCCAATCTCTCTGCGGCTCTATAAGAAATGAAAGAGTGAGAAGCACCGGGGTCCATCAAAGCATACACCTCTGAACACCCAATGATGAGGTTACCTGACACCACTGTGTTCGACGTGTCTGCCTCCTGCTGCGTCATGGTGAAAATCCGTGCTGGAGCTGACGGACCTGCACCTCGGGAACCCATCCCTGATGAAGAGGCTGCCCCTCTTCCTCTACCTCTGCCACTGCTTGGTGGACGAACTGAAGCTGCGGACTGGACGACACTACCTGCGGTCATCTGCTGGGATGGTGCAACCAAAGTCGCCTGAGGACATTCTCGTGCATAATGTCCCTCCTGCCCACATCTATAGCAGGCTGTAGATCCCAACAAACAAGCTCCGCTATGTGGTCTCCCACACCTATTGCAAACTGGAAGATCTGTGCCAGAGCTGGCGCCGCTACTCATTCCCAGACCCGTCTTAATCCTGTTCCAGAACTTGCCTCTCTTTCCTCTGAATTTCTCCCATCTCTTCTTGCTTGCACTTGCTGTACTCTGTGAGGAGGAACCTGGTTTCACACCAGAAGACTGTGCCTTGACTACACCTTGACTTATGGCACTGGCCTCCATCTTTCTAGCAGCATCCACAATGGAGTGGAAACTCTCCTTCTCCGCATGAAGAATCAAAGAGAAATACCGGGGATGAAGCCTTGTGGCATATCTCTTTGCCTTCTTCTGATCCGTATCATACGCCTGACCCACGTATGGCAACAATTCCAAGAACTTATCTGTGTACTCATCAACGCTCATCACCTCCGTCTGTCTTAACTGCTCAAACTCCACAACCTTTAGCTCCCGAGAACTGTCAGGGAAAGCCCACCCAGCAAATTCATTGGCGAACTCTTCCCATGTCATACTGTCAATTCTGGGGTCCACATAGTTCTTGAACCATTCTCTGGCTTTCTTGCACTTTAATGTGAACCCTGCCATCTCAATGGCCCTGCTATCATCTGCTCCCAACTCACTTGTTATCATTCTGACTGCACTAAGATACTCAAAGGGATCATCTCCCGTATTGAATTTAGGAGCATCCAACTTTAAGTACTCTGTCATCTTCACCTTCGTTCCCCCTGAAGAACTGGGTTGTGCTTCAACAACAGGGGCTACTGGTTCAGGTGGTGGTGGTGGAGGTACTGTTTCTCTGGATTCAGGCGATGCTGAACTTGGATGAAAAGGTGGGGGTGGATACATGTGATATGGTGGATAGAAGGAAGGATAGGGCATATATGGCATATAGGGTGGATATGGGGCAAAGCTGGAGTAATCCGACGTGCCTCCCATCGGATACTCTGGGCCCTGCGGAAAGGGTGGATAGCCAAACCCCGAGGCCTGAGCGCCTCCCTGAGACTCCCCCATACCTTCTTCTGACCTTTCTACCCCCATACTGACATCTCTACTCTGAGCCTCCTCCATAGCAACTCTCTCTTCTTCTGATCTTCCCCCTCTGCCTATTCCTCTTCTGCTCTCGTCAGAAGACCTTCTCGGGTCTATTGACATTCCCTCCCTGCTTGACCTGTGCGATCTTGCCCTTGGCAAGGCAGGTGGACGAGCAGCTGTACCCTCACTTACAGGTGGGACTCCAGTCAATCTCGCGGATCGACGAGTTCCTCGCATCTTAACTCTCTCTGGAAAACAACACATCACAGAGCACATAAGCAACACATATCAGCATACATCACATATAAACTAATGCACATGTATGAATCATGGCATTGCACATCAGCATATAGCGACAGGACTGACATCCTATCCTAGTGGACATGTTTCCCTATGGTGCCTGACCTGCTAAAACCTCTATAGGCCCAACTCTGTCTATATAGGTCCGACCATGTGAACCTAAGGCTCTGATACCAATCTGTAACAGCCCGGAAACCGAACTGCCACCGGCACTAGGATCCAGATCGACTTAAGGTCGCCGGGACCCGTAGTAAGCCTGCTATCCTGACTGTGAACCTGTGACATCCCATACATGATCATATATTTTCTGTAAAACACATAAAACTTTTCTTCATTCCAAGGCTTAACCTGTGCATGCACTATCTCTGTTCTCTACCAATCCCTACTAGAGCTCCTCATTGCTCTAGGCGGATAAAACTCATAATGTTAAGCCTGGTTTTCTCATAAACATACAACAATATATCACCATACACTGATCATGTGAAAACACAAAAAGGGATTACAACTCTTATAATCAAGCACCATTCTATACACTGTACACATACATTATCTCTTTACATTTACATGTCCACACTAGCTATTACAAAATACTCTTCCTGTACCCTGCTGACCTCTGACCTCTGAACCTGCACAACTGGAGTTAGGGGAGAGGGATGAGCTACTATAGCCCAGTGAGTAGAACAGTAATAAAGCACAGGTGATAAAACATGCTCTCATGCAATGTATCACATCACAAGTAATCACATCTCAGCATGGACGGATCAACACTCCCTCTATACCATATGCCTGGTCCCCGTAGGGCTGTTCCAGGTCTTTGTGCCTGGTCCCCGTAGGGCTGTTCCAGGTCTTTATGCCTGGTCCCCGTAGGGCTGTTCCAGGTCTTTCCTCTGAGGGCTATTGAATCCTTACTATGTCCATACAGTCATAGAATCAAGGATAAATGCAATGCATCATCTTCGTGTACACTAATGCACTCAGCCTATAGCATAGTCATGATGCATGAAACATGATAAAATGTCCATTTCTCATATTAAAACATTAAAGTAAGTTCCACTCACCTCTGGCTGACTCTGTGCTAACTCTGCAGGTTTTGACCCTGTACTCACTGCTGCTCTCTGGGGTTCCTCTGGTCCGTTCCTACACAGGTGGACACAAATGAGGGACCAAACTAACTCAAGAACATTTCTAAGAAACTCCCCAAAACCCTTCGAAACCATCCTAGAACATTCACAGAAAACATGCAAAAGAAGGCTGGACAGGGCACTTTCGGCGGCAGGTTCGGCGGCCGAAACCCCTCTCCAGAGACGAAACTCATGCATGTTCGGCGGCACCTTCGGCGGCCGAAGGTCTCGTCCAGAGACGAAACTCACATACTTTCGGCGGCCGAACTCCCTCTTTCGGCGGCCGAAAGTCCTTTTCTAAACCGAAAGCTTAGCTTTCGGGGGCAAGCTTTGGCAGCCGAAACTGCCTCCAAGCATGTTCGGCGGCCGAACCTGGTTTTGTCCAAGGGACAGAACCTTGCTCTGTTTCATGCAAACTTTGCCCAAAAACCTACAACAGGCATATCAACGACTCCCAACTAGCACATACACATATATATGCACAAAGGGGTCTTAAACTATCCTAAAACCCCAAACAAACACATCTAACAACACTTAAACATGCTTCAACTCAAAGATCATCAAAAACCTCACCTAAACCTAAACATGCATACTACCCATACAAACTTCATAAAACCTTCAAAAATCAAGAAAGGAAAGTCAGGATCTTCTCTTACCTCTTCCAAACAAGAGATTAGACGATCCCAATGTGGAGTTATGAAGAACCAAGCTTCCAAAGCTCCAAACTTCCAAACTTTGCTCTTTTGCTTAAAACCTTCAAAACAAATATAAAACCCTTCAAAACTTTGAAAGATCTGAAGGAAATCATAAAAACCATGAAAGTCAACGTGAGAAGGTTTTGGCTCACCTCTGGCTGCAAGTGGAGGAGAAAATACCCTCCTCTCACCGACCTTTGGCCCTTTTATAGGTGGCTGGCCAGACCTACCTTCGGCAGCCGAACGTGAATCCGAAACCATGCAATGTTCGGCGGCCGAAAGTGACCTTCGGCGGCCGAACCTTTGCATTTCTCCCTTGTTGCTTTTCATTCCAAAACTCTTTTCCTTTAACACTTTAAAACATTAAAACATGTTAAACTACCTTAGAAAACATATGTATTACCCTTCTAGAGGGTTCCGACATCCGAGATTCCACCGGACTATAGGAATTCCGATGCCGGACTCTAGCCGGGTATTACACTTGAGCTCTTCCAGAATGGTAGAACTCAGCCTCCAAACCTTCCAACACAACCCAAAACCTCACATGCTCTCTCCCAAACATGCATACACATTCCCACATGCATATAGGGCATAAACTAACTTAAACCTCCCAACATAACATCACATAAACATACATTGGGCATAAAACCCACATAAACCTTAACATGCACATCTACCCACACACAAGCATCAAAACTCCTTAAAACTTACTTAAAACAAAGAAAAGGGTGTGGATCTACACTTACCTCTTGAAGATCGAGGGTTGGTGCGATCCCTAACTTGGAGATGGGAGAAATCTAGCTCCTTGGGTCTCCAAGCTCCAAAACTTGATCTTAAGCTCAAAACTCTTCAAAACAAAGATAAAACTCATGAAAACTTGAGCGATTTAAAGAAAAAGCGTCAAAACAACCAAAGGAGAGCATGAACTCACCTATGCTTGAAAAGAGAGAGAAACTCGCCCATTTTCCAGACAAAGGGCCTTTTATAGGTGGCCGGCCAAACCTCCTTCGGCGGCCAAAACTGCTTCCAAAACCTCACCACGTTCGGCAGCCGAACATGGGGTTCGGCAGTCGAAAGAAATCCACTTTTGGATGCCTAACGTGCCTCCTAAATAGCCCCATGTTCGGCGGCCGAACTTGAGGTTCGGCGGCTGAACTTGGGTTCTTCCCTCCTTGGTCTTTTCTTTTCAAAACTCAATTTCTTTTGCATTAAAACCATAAAATCATGTGAAAACATTTTAGAAAACCTTTACTTTACCCTTCTAGAGAGCTCCGACATCCGAGATTCCACCGGACGGTAGGAATTCGGATGCCTGAGTCTAGCTGGGTATTACATTCTTCCCCCCTTTAAGAACATTCGTTCCCGAATGTTCAAACAACAAACAAACAAGCAGCAAGCAAGCAGACAAAGCCTAAAAACCTCTCCAAAAAGAGATACGGGTACTGCTGGAGTATAAACTCCTAGGTCTCTCAGGCACACTTTTCCATTCTGTGGTGATTCCAAAGGGCTATCACCATCAGGATTCCTCGTTCCTTAGTTTCCTAACTTGTGTGTCTATGATACACACTGGATGCTCAACATAGGTGAGACTCCCTGAGATCTCCACCTCTGGTTCTTTAAGAACCTCACTTGGATCTGATACGAACTTCCATAACACAGGAACATGGAAATCCGAATGGACTCTCTCCACCGAAGTAGGTAAATCTAGCTTATAAGATAGATCCCCAATCCTTTGCAGGACTTCAAAGGGTCCGATGTATCTTTGGAGCTACTTTACCCTTCGACCCATAACAAATCACCTCTTTATTGGAGACACCATAAGCAATACCCCAACCTTCTCCTGAACTCCATAAGCTTCCGCTGCGCACTCTGATCCTTTCTCTTCTCCCTTCTTCTCTACTGAACTGACTTCATTTCTGACCCTCGACAGGTAGGGAAAACATGTTCTTGGTAGCGACCTTGTTCAACTGCCCGAAGTCGACATAGGTTCTCAAGGATCTATCCTGCTTTTCCCACAACAATACTAGAGCAATCCAGGGTGAGGTACTAGGTTGGATAAAACCCTTGTCTACCAAGCTCTTGCAACTGCTCCTTCAACTTCTACAACTTTGCAGGTGCCATCCTGTAGGGAAAGGTAGAGATGAACCTGGTTCCTGACATCACTTCTCTTTCCAAACTCTATCTCCCTAACAGGTGGTAAACCTGATAGCTCGCCTGGGAAGACATCTAAGAACTCTCTCTCAAACAACAGACACGGAGGATGGTTCCCTGACCTAACTGCTAAACTCTCAACAAGAGCTAGAACCCTCTGACAACCCCTCCTACGCACCCTACGAGCCTGACAGGCTGACATCAAACCTTTAGGCATCCCTACACTGTCCCCTCTGCAGAGTACCTCTGACCCATCCTGTCCTTTGAACCTGACTACCTTGTCTCTGCAGACCCAGGTAGTACCACGAGTAGAAAAACCCAATCCATCCCTAGAATGACGTCCAGACAGTCAAGTCTAGGACCTCAAGGTCGGGTGGAAGGCATCTACCCTCAACTGACACTAAACTGGATCGGCAGACTGACTCTGCCACAGATGGATCACACGTGAGTCCACTGACCCAAATAGGACACTCTAGCCCAGAAGTTATCAACTCAACCTTTCGACGGCTCCTAGAGCAACTAAAGAAAAAGAAACACCAGGGTTCACAAAACATACACATCAGAACATTCAAAAGTGAGCGTACCTGACACCACCGTGTTCGATGTGTTTGCCTCCTGCTGAGCCTGGGTGAAGATCCGAGCTGGAGCTGACGGATCCTCTCCGCGGAAACCTTCAGAAGGAAAGGATGACCCTCTCCCTCTGCCTCGACCACTACCCTGAGACATGGATGGAGCTACTGGCTGAGCCGCTCTACCTGGAGTTGCCCGCTGGGACTGTGCCAACCAGGGTGCAGTGGGACACTCATGTGCCATGTGTCCCTCCTGACCGCATCTATAACATAGATTAGTCCCAATCAAACAGACTCCCTTGTGCGGCCTTCCACACCTCAAGCATCTTGAACTGCTTGAGCCAGAGCTTGAGCCACTACCAAAATCCAGACTGGACTTCAACCGATTCCAAAACTTGCTCTTCTTCGATCTTCTGAGGCCTCTGCCTCCCTTTCTATTGGTGTTCCCCCACTTTTTACTTCTCGTGGCAGCTGTACTCAGAGTGGAGGGATCAATTCCTCCTGAACCTGAGATTTTGGAATCTTGAGTCTGAGTGTCTTCTTGAGACTCTCCCATGCCTTCTTCAAACATGCTCACATCCAGACCTCCATCTCTCCTCTGAACATCCATCTCTACTTCTCTCGCATCTGCAGACATTCTCTTTAAATCCATTCCTTCTCTGCTCACATCAAAAGACCTTCCAAGATCCCTTGATGTTTCCCATCTGCCGACTCTACACGACTGCGCTCTTGGCAGAGCAGGGGGAAAAGTGCCCATACCTTCCCACTCAGATGGAACTCCAGTCGATTCCACAGATCGACGAGTGCCTCGCATCCTAGCTCCGCTGAAGAACAACACACAATCATACAAACATTAGCATCATACGGTTCATGTGGAAACACATGAACCTGCATCACATACATAGCATAACATTAATGCACACGCATAACATCCTGGCATTTCACATCATCATTCAAGACAGAACTCTACATCCTATCCTAGTGGACATGATTTTACCTATTGTGCTTGCCCTTCTACGACCTCTATGAGCCCAACACACTCTAGGTCCGACCATGTGAACCTAGGGCTCTGATACCACTCTATAACGACCCAAAAATCGGATCGCTACCGGCGCTAGGATCCAGATCGGCTTAAGGCCGCCGGGACCCGTAGCAAGCCTGACACACATCCTGTACAACTGGTATAATCCCATACATGATCAAACATTCCATAAAAACTTTAAAACATTTCATATACCAAGCTTGACCTGCATGCTACATAACTGTAAACATATAAACCCTAATGCTAGAGCCCTCATCAAATGCTCTAGCTGGGTCAACATTACATACATCAAGCCTGGTTCACATATGACATCAATAAAAACATAACATACATCATGTACAAAAAGGGATTAACCAGACCTTAAGGCCAAGCACAATACTAATCCATAAACATAACTCTACCTTACATTACATTACATTACAATACATTATCTTACAATACATTATATCAATTTACATTACATGTCCACGCTAACATACTAATCTATTACATAAACATAACATTAACCCTTGAGACTTCCCAATCTTCCTCAGACCTGCAAACCTGGGGGTTAGGGAAAGGGGTGAGCTAAAAAGCCCAGTGAGAGAACAGGGAAAAATAGTTTAATAAATCATATGCTATCATGGAATGCATCACAGCACAAACATTTCACATCACGGATGGACATGACCTCCAAAACTCCCTCTGTCTGTGCCCGGCCCTTGAAGGAGCTCCTCAGGACTTCTGTAATATATCATGGTGCCCGACCCTCGAAGGGGCTCCTCAGGACTTCTGTAACATAACATGGTGCCCGGCCCTCGAAGGGGCTCCTCAGGAGTTCTGTACCATATCATATCTAGGGCTATTGGGGTCGCCTTGGTCCATCCACATCAACAGCAAATTATGCAATTCAACATCTTCGCGAAATCTAATGCAACAACCTAATACATATACATGGTATTCATGATGCGTGAACATGCTTAAAACATTTGATTAGTTAGTTCTACTCACCTCTGGTAGACGCTGGACTGACTCTGCAATAGCTAACTCTGCTGGCCTCTTCGAATCCTCAGGTTCGATCCTACACAGGTGGACTCAAATGAGGGACCAAACACACTCTAACAAGACTCTAAACAACTCCCTAAAAACCCCCTAAAATATCTTAAAATAATCATAGAAATCATGCAAAGGAAGGCTGGACAGGGCACTTTCGGCGGCAGGTTCGGCGGCCGAAAGTCCCTCTAGAGCCGAAACTCATGCATGTTCGGCGGCACCTTCGGCGGCCGAAACTCCCCTCCAGAGGCGAAAGTCCAACTTTCGGGGGCAGGGTTCGGCAGCCAAAAGCTTGCCTCCACAGGCAGGTTCGGTGGCAGAAAGTCCCTTCGGCGGCCGAACCTGAGCTCTTTCAGAATGGTAGAACTCAGCCTCCAAACCTTCCAACACAACCCAAAACCTCACATGCTCTCTCCCAAACATGCATACACACTCCCACATGCATATAGGGCATAAACTAACTTAAACCTCCCAACATAACATCACATAAATATACATTGGGCACAAAACCCACATAAACCTTAACATGCACATCTACCCATACACAAGCATCAAAACTCCTTAAAACTTACTTAAAACAAAGAAAAGGGTGTGGATCTACACTTACCTTTTGAAGATCGAGGGTTGGTGCGATCCCTAACTTGGAGATGGGAGAAATCTAGCTCCTTGGGTCTCCAAGCTCCAAAACTTGATCTTAAGCTCAAAACTCTTCAAAACAAAGATAAAACTCATGAAAACTTGAGGGATTTAAAGAAAAAGCGTCAAAACAACCAAAGGAGAGCATGAACTCACCTATGCCCGAAAAGAGAGAGAAACTCGCCCATTTTCCGGACAAAGGGCCTTTTATAGGTGGCCGGCCAAACCTCCTTCGGTGGCCAAAGCTGCTTCCAAAACCTCACCACGTTCGGTGGCCGAACATGGGGTTCGGCGGTCGAAAGAAAGCCACTTTCGGAAGCCTAACGTGCCTCCTAAACAGCCCCATGTTCGGCGGCCGAACCTGGGTTCTTCCCTCCTTGGTCTTTTCTTTTCAAAACTCAATTTCTTTTGCATTAAAACCATAAAATCATGTGAAAATATTTTAGAAAACCTTTATTGTACCCTTCTAGAGAGCTCCGACATCCGAGATTCCACCGGACGGTAGGAATTCTGATGCCTGAGTCTAGCCAGGTATTACACCAGGTTCGGCCATCAAACCTGCTTGTGGAGGTAGCCTTTTGGCTGCCTAACTTGCCCCCGAAGGTTTCAACCTTCAGATCTGTAAGGGACCTTCGGTCGCCGAACCTACCGTCGAAAGTTCCCTACCCAGCCTTTTTCTGCTTGATTTCTATGTATGTTCTTAGGGGTTCTTGGGGGCTTGTTTTAAGTATTGTAAAAGTTATGTTTAGTCCCTCATTTAGGTCCATCTATGTAGGATCGAACTTGGAAGACCGTAAAGGCCTACAGTGATATAACTACTTCAGTATTAGGCGAGCGTCAGCTAGAGGTGAGTAGAACTGAACTGATCTATTATTTTAAAGAAATCAAACCTTATAAGCATTCTCATGCATCAAGAATGGCATGTATATATAATTAGGTTGTTTGCATTAGAATTCATGAATATGATGCATTACATAATTTATTATTGATGTGGATGGATGTTGGATGACCCACTAACTTTCGAGTATGTTATGATATGCTATGACGGATACGAAAAGACCAGGGCTGCCCATTCTACACCCTGACACTATGTAAGAGAAAGGCCAGGGCTGCCAATTCTATGTCCCTGATATTATGGACATGTTATGATATGTTTAAGAGGAAGTTCTGAGGAGCACCCATCATGGGATGCACACTATTGGAACTTGTAGAGGATTACTGGTGACAAGTTCATCTTGATGTGAATTGTTTGTGTTGTAACGCATTCATACAATCATATGTTTATTGAACTATTTTTATGTTCTGTTCACTAGGCTCTTGTAACTTACCCTTTTTCCCTAACCCTATGTTTGCAGGATCAAAGTTAGTTCAGGAGGTCAGCTGAGTTGCTGGTATAGTCTTTTGTAATAGTATAGTTGTGGACATATATTGTTTTATAGATTAAAAATTGTGTTTTGCCCTAATGTTTGTCCTTGTAATCCCTGTTTCCTGATCTATTATGTGTAAAAGTTTTAAGTTATGTATGTTCGAACCGAGGTTGAGGCATATTATGTTGATCATACTAGAGCATTTGATGAGAACTCTAGTATAAGTTTATATGATTTTTGTTATGATGCATGCATAGGTCGAGCCGTGGTTCATGAAATTATTAAGTTTTTGTTAGTTCTTGTGATTATATATGGGATTTTATCAAGTGTATCAAGATGTACAGTAGGCTTGCTACGGGTTCCGGCGACCTTAAGTCGATCTGAACTCTAGCGCCGGTAGCGGTCTGGTTCCCGGGTCATTACAGAGATTTCATCGTATTTTTTTTGTCCTAAAATGGGTAGCCACACCTATTTCAACAAACTTAATTGGTGTATTCTTTAGCACTTGCTCTCTAAATAAAAGTTGAATCTGGCATATATAATTTTCAAAGGGATTTTTAAGAATACTAGTGTGAGAAGTCTGCAATATGGAATGATCCTCACTTTGGTGTTTAGAAAGTTGAAAATCAATCTGACCAAAGAGAAGAAAAGAGCTCAGATTCTAATGATTAAGAAAATATATGCTGGAATAGATAAGAATAAAGGGAAGGATAAGAAAATTGAGAAAGGAAAAAAAAAAAGCAATAGAAGACTCTATTTCCAGTTTTATTTTTGAGAATTCTGAAGATATAAGAACTAAAATTGGTGAGAAAATTGAGGTCCTAAAAGACACATTCAAAATGATGAATAATGTGCAAAAGGCTCTAGAATTAGTAAACAACATGTTGGATGAATCCTTTAAACTTTAGCAAGCAATAGCCTAGGACATAGATGCTTCCTTAGTGCTTCTACCCTAGAGAATTGAAAAGATAGAAAGGAAGGTGGATGATTCTTGAGAGATTATTTTCAGATGGGTTTGATGGATTTGGATTGAATTTTGGTTACTTTGGTTCCCTTGGTGTAGATCCATCAGCAGGACTATCTACTCAACCACAACAACTCATAACTGATGAACCTTTTATCCAACTATCTCCATTGAATATCATGTAACCTTCACCTACAGCGTCACCCAAAGAAAAATATGTTGAAGAACAACCTACCTCACCAAAAAAGCCTTTGAACACTCAAAAATGTGGTGAACCAGCACCCACATACTCTGTTCTAAAACCATCAGCTGATACTGTTGCTCCAGCCCTTATAAGAAAATTTTCATAGCTCACTGCACGAAAATATCTTCATTTAATTCCTCCTAAGTCTCAGTCAAGCAATCCATCTTCTCAATCCAACATTGAACCTATACAAGTATTTAGGGATGCAAGGATGACAGCAAATCAGATCCGATGGATAGCACTTCCTCAAGCTCAGAGGGTGATGAAATCCAAAAAATTCAACTGAGACGAAGTGTGAGATATGGAATGAGAACAAAGATAGCAAAACCAGGAGAGCCTGTCAGTAAAGACAAACTATTGGATATCTAAATTCTCATCTATTTTTAAACTACTTTTGAAATAATTTCTTAAGTTTTTTACATCATCATTTGAACTGTTTTTTTACTCCTGTTTTCTTTTTGTTGATGATAAAAAAGGGAAGAAATTGGTCATGTTTTATTGTGTGCTTTGTTTGTTTATATATGCTGTTTGTTATTTGGTTATGACTCTGACTCTGTTTTCAGTTTTTATGCTTAGCTGTTGAATATATATTTCTGATATTACTTCTAAAAATGATATTGAATGCATATATTGTGTGCATATATTTAGGGGAGCCTTTTTAACTCTTACTCAATTACAATACATATGTTTTTATTGAAAATCACTATATTTTGTTATTATCAAAAAGAGGGAGATTATTGGCCTCGTAAGTTTTGAAAGAGCATAATTTTGATGATAGCAAAACTTAATAAATTTTGTTTATCTAACCATCTTCAGTATTAGATGTAGAGTATCTAGAAAACATTGAAAAATCAAAGATGTTCTCTACATTTGAAAGGAAGGAGACTCTTAAGGCAACATAAGATAAATCAAAGAAAGAAAAGTAAAGTTAAGTATCTTTAGGATTCATTGTAAATGAGTGAGTCAGTTGATATGTCAATGATAAAATCTTTTACTCTAATTCTATTTAAATAAATTCTGAAAAAAGAATTTTTATTTCGAAAAGCAAGAATTTAAACGTTATTGTTTTAGCTAATTAAAATTTTAGAAGACTAAAATTATACATCTAATTTTAGAAGACTAAAATTATACATCTAATTTTAGATACAGTTTAAAACAAATGAATAATGAAAACACTTATTTTCTTATAGCATTAAAACCCTTATGTTAAAAGCTTTTCATTCAAAATTTTTTATCTTGTTGAGAGTGTTTCTTTTTTAATCAAAACATATATAAAATTAATTAAATGTGTATTCACTTACAGAGGTTTTAAGTATCTATTGAAATTTAAATAGAAGTTCGAGTGATGAATCAAATTTCTAAAAGTCTACAAGCACCAGAAAAACTTGTTATTGTATGTAAGGTCGTTATTTACTTAGTAAAAGAGGTTTAGTGGAAGTGAAAACTCAAGAAAAGTTATTGGGAGAGAGTAAACATTGACTTTGTTTGTTGAATCACTATAAATTCTGTGTTTGATTTTCTTATCTCTAAAATCTTTAATTTTAACTTTTATTATTTATCTAAGATATGCGTGTGAATATTTTTATTATTCATCTCAGATATGCATATGGATGTTAAAACAATGACGATGAGAATGTGCTCAAGTCTCATTCTTTGCACTGTCAGCTTGCTTCTTCAAAAATCAATAATAACAGAAAACCTTGACTCCATTGGACCAATCCAAACCCGATAATGCCAAGAATCATATGTTCAAATAGAGCTATGAAGCAAATTAATCAATAACATTTTTTAGTATAAAATAACACTTGCATTAAGCTCAGCACTTGTACTGTGTATTATCCGCAAGATTTGTCGTTTAATCTGCTGGAATCTATTCTGCTGAACACCTATTATTCACTATGCAGCGTAGTGTTGAAGAGGCCATTAAGATGGACATTTATGTCTTCAAGGATAGATTGAGGATGAAGAGAAGAATCCACATTGGAATAGGTAGGTGGATGTTTGAGGAAGAAGACATTTTCACAGTTTCTCCATCGTTGGGTTTGTGAATTACTGCAGCGGATGTAGTACCAACTGTACCATCAGACATCCTGATCCTGCATATATATTAAAGGGGCAAAAGAGGAAACAAAAAAAAAAGAAGAAAAAACTCTTTATCCAACATTAAGAGAAAAAGCAAAGGACAGTTCCATGCAGCTAAGGAAATATAGCATACCCATTTGCATTAGGGCAGAAAACAATGGCATAATCAGAAGCCTTGCATGTGAAAGTACTGGTGCCATCATCAAAAGCGTAGCTGTAAGCCCTTGGACAAGCTCGCTTGAAAATGAATGAATAAAAGGAAGGGCGGCAGGTGGTTGGATTAGCAAACTCTCCGCTACAGCAGTACTGGTCCAGCCCAAATGCCTCGCATGCACTCCTACATGCGACTACTCCCCCTCCTCCACCATCCCCACCTACCACCTGAAGTTCCCTTGGGCAGCCTATTCAAATTTTTTAGTGAAAATTAAAATTGATTCAGCATTGCAGTGATAAAAATTAAAATAATAATGACGATAAAATTAAAATACAAACTGTATAAATATTGTTCCAGCTATTGAATTCGAAAAAAAGAAAATTTAACAGTTTGAACAGATTATATTTAAAAGGCACAATATTTCATATTTAAAATTCCGTGTAACATTTCAACTAGATAATTTATTTTTTTATTATTTAATTTTAATTTAAAAGATAGAATATATCAATACATTTATATATCGAAAGTTTTAATATAAATCTCTGAAAAATGACTTTCTTAAAATCTGAAAAGACAAAGTTTTTTTTAATGATTTAATTTTTTTTAATTAGAAAAATTTTGTTATTAAATTTTTTGATTGACTTAAATATTAAAAAATATAAAATATTTTTCATGAAATAAAAGAATGCTAAAAATATTTATTTTATGTGGAATTGTAAGAAGAAATCTTACCCATGTTGATATCCGAAGCGCAGCCAGTTGCATTGCATGCACCATGGACTCCACGAGGGGCAGCAACTAGAGGTAAATTGTAACCATCTACGATGCTCACATCGTAGAAGTCCTTGTCATTGCCTCTTCCAAGGGTTATCTCAAAGAGAGATGCGGGTGGTGTGGCTCCAATGCCATTACATTCTAGTCTTCCTCCACAATCCCCAGTTTGACAAGAGCCAAGTCCAAACGCGTCGAATTTGCAACCAGTTCTCGCCCATATCCTGCCTGACCATCC